>NW_026735986.1:0-89503 GCF_949786415.1 Peromyscus eremicus
AGCTCGCCTTACAAGAAACACACTCTGCTTTAGAGAAAAGAGCACTCTTCTTCTCTACTGTGTTTCCCTATAGGGCCATGAACAGTGAGCTTGCTCAGAACAAGAGAACTGTGCTTCCTACACACACGGGCCCTATCTCGTTCAACTCTGCTTAGGAAACTGACAAGAACAGTAGCTCCTCTCAGTCCGATACACTGTACTTGCTGGGAACAGACGCGAGTGCTATTTGCACTGTGTATGGCAGTGGGAACACAATAGTGACTTTCCTTACCAGAAAAACAACTCTTGCTCGTAGGACCAGAAACTGCATGTGATTCATCTCCATTTAGGACTGGGAAACAAACGCGAGCTCGCCTTACAAGAAACACACTCTGCTTTAGAGAAAAGATCACTCTTCTACTCTACTGTGTTTCCTATGTTGTCCGAACAGTGAGCTTGCTCAGAACAAAAAAACTGTGCTTCCTCCACACACGGCCATATGTAGTTCAATTCTGCTTAGGAACCTGACATGAACAGTAGATCCTCTTCAGTCCAATACACTGTACTTGCTGGGAACAGACAACAGTGCTATTTGTCCTGTGTATGGCAATGGCAGCACAATAGTGACTCTTCTTACGAGAAAAGATCTCTTGCTCATAGGACCAGAAACTGCATGGGATTAAACACAATTTAAGACTGGGAAACAAACGCTAGCTCGCCTTACAAGAAACACACTCTGCTTTTAAGAAAAGAGCACTCTTCTACTCTAAAGTGTTTCCTATAGGGCCAGAACAGTGAGCTTGCTGAGAACAAAAGAACTGTGCTTCCTACACATGCACGGGCCATATCTAGTTCAACTCTGCTTAGGAAACTAACAAGAACAGTAGCTCCTCTTCAGTCCGATACACTGTAATAGCTGGAACACACGCGAGTGCTATTTGCACTGTGTATGTCAATGAGAGCGCAATAGTGTCTTTCTTTACCAGAAACCAACTCTTAATCGTAGGACCAGAAACTGCATGTGATTCAACTCCATTTAGGACTGGGAAACAAATGCTAGCTCGCCTTACATGAAACACACTCTGCTTTAGAGAAAAGAGCACTCTTCTACTCTACTGTGTTTCTTATAGGGCCAGAACAGTGAGCTTGCTCTGAACAAGAGAACTGTTCTTCCTACACACACGCGCCATATCTCGTTCAACTCTGCTTAGGAAACTGACAAGAACAGTAGCTCCCTCTTCTCAGTCCGATACACTGTACTTGCTGGGAACAGACGCGAGTGCTCTTTGCCCTGTGTATGGCAATGGGAACACAATAGTGACTTTCCTTACCAGAAAACAACTCTTGCTCGTAGGACCAGAAACTGCATGAGATTCAAGTCCATTTAGAACTGGGAAAAAAAACACTAGCTCGCCTTACAAGAAACACACTCTGCTTTTGAGAAAAGAGCACTCTTCTACTCTACTGTGTTTCCTGTAGAGCCAGAACAGTGAGCTTGCTCAGAACAAAAGAACTGTGCTTCCTACAAACACGGCCATATGTAGATCAATTCTGCTTAGGAACCTGACATGAAGAATAGATCCTCTTCAGTCCAATACAGTGTACTTGCTGGGAACAGACAACAGTGCTATTTGTCCTGGATATGGCAATGGCAGCACAATAGTGACTCTTCTTACCAGAACACAACTCTTGCTCGTAGGACCAGAAACTGCATGGGATTCCACTCCATTTAGGACTGGGAAACAAATGCTAGCTCATTTTACGAGAAACACCCTCTGCTTTTGAGAAAAGAGCACTCTTCTACTCTACTGTGTTTCCTGTAGAGCCAGAACAGTGAGCTTGCTCAGAACAAAAAAACTGTGCTTCCTACACACACGGCCATATCTAGTTCAAATCTGATTAGGAACCTGACAAGAACAGTAGATCCTCTTCAGTCCAATACACTGTACTTGGTGGGAACAGACGCCAGTGCTATTTGTCCTGTGTATGGCAATGGCAGCGCAATAGTGACTATTCTTACCATAAAACAACTCTTGCTCGTAGGACCAGAAACTGCATGTGATTCAACTCCATTTAGGACTGGGAAACAAACGCTAGCTCGCCTTACAAGAAACACACTCTGCTTTAGAGAAAAGAGCACTCCTCTACTCTACTGTGTTTCCTATGTGGTCTGAACAGTGAGCTTGCTCAGAACAAAAAAACTGTGCTTCCTACACACACGGCCATATCTAGTTCAATTCTGCTTATAAACCTGACAAGAACAGTAGATCCTCTTCAGTCCAATACACTGTACTTGCTGGGAACAGACGCCAGTGCTAATTGTCTTTTGTATGGCAATGGCAGTGCAATAGTGACTCTTCTTACCAGAAAACAACTCTTGCTCGTAGGACCCAAAACTGCATGTGATTCAACTCCATTTAGGACTGGGAAACAAACACTAGCTCGCCTTACAAGAAACACATTCTGCATTTGAGAAAAGAGCACTCTTCTACTATACTGTGTTTCCTATGGGGTCCAAACAGTGAGCTTGCTCAGAACAGAAAACTTTGCTTCCTACACACGGACCATATCTAGTTCAACTCTGCTGAGGAAACTGACATGAACAGTAGATCCTCTTCAGTCCGATACACTGTACTTGCTGGGAACAGATGCAAGTGCTATTTGCACTGTGTATGGCAATGGGAGTGCAATAGTGACTCTTCTTACCAGAAAAAAAACTCTTGCTCGTAGGACCAAAAACTGCATGTGTCTCAACTCCATTTAGGACTGGGAAAGAAACGCTAGCTCGCCTTACAAGAAAAACACTCTGCTTTTGAGAAAAGAGCATTCTTCTAATATACTGTGTTTCCTATAGGACCAGAACAGTGAGCTTCCTCAGAACAAAAGAACTGTGCTTCCTGCACACATGGGCCATATCTATTCAATTCTGCTTAGGAAACTGAAAAGAACAGTAGATCCTCTTCAGTCCAATACACTGTACATGCTGGGAACAGACGCCAGTACTATTTGCCCTGTGTATGACAATGGGAGCACAATAGTGACTCTTCTTACCAGAAAACAACTCTTGCTCATAGGACCAGAAACTGCATGTGATTCAACTCCATTTAAGACTGGGAAACAAACGCTAGCTCGCCTTACAAGAAAAACACTCTGCTTTTGAGAAAAGAGCACTCTTCTACTCTTCTGTGTTTCCTATAGGGCCAGATCAGTGAGCTTGATCAGAACAAAAGAACTGTGCTTCCTTCACACGGGCCATATCTTGTTCAACTCTGCTTAGGAAACTGACAAGAACAGTAGCTCCTCTTCAGTCCGATACACTGTACTTGCTGGGAACGGACCGAGTGCTATTTGCATTATGTATGGTAATGGGAGCGCAATAGTGACTTTCCTTACCAGAAAACAACTCTTGCTCGTAGGACCAGAAACTGCATGTGATTCAACTCCATTTAGGACTGCGAAACAAATGCTAGCTCGCCTTATATGAAACACACTCTGCTTTTGAGAAAAGAGCACTCTTCTACTCTACTGTGTTTCCTATGGGGTCCAAACAGTGAGCTTGCTCAGAACAAAAGAACTGTGCTTCCTACACACGGACCATATCTTGTTCAACTCTGCTTAGGGAACTGACAGTACAGTAGCTCCTATTCAGTCCAATACACTGTACTTGCTGGGAACAGACGCGTGTGCTATTTGTAATGTGTATGGCAATGGGAGAGCAATAGTGACTTTCCTTACCAGAAAACAACTCTTGCTCGTAGGACCAGAAACTGCATGTGATTCAACTCCATTTAGGACTAGGAAACAAACGCTAGCTCGCCTTACAAGAAATACACTCTGCTTTTGAGAAAAGAGCACTGCTGTGGGATGTATGGCAAATGTGTTGCTAATTAATCAATAAAACACTGATTGGCCGTTGGCTAGGCAGGAAGTGTAGGCGGGGCAAGGAGGAGAATAAAGCGGGGAAGTGGAATGCTGAGAGAGAGACACTGCCAGCCTCCATCAGGACAAGGAAGATGTAAGGTACCAGTAAGCCATGAGCCATGTGGCAAAGTAAAAATTAATAGAAATCGGCTAAATATAAGAGTAAGAGCTAGACAATAACAGGCCTTAGCTAATGGCCAAGCAGTTTAAATAATGTAAGAGTCTTTGTGTTTATTTTATAAGTGGGCTCTGAGACTGGCGGGACTTGTTGGTGGGAGCTGGAGAGAAATTCTCCAGCAACAAATGGCGTCCAATGTGTTGGCAAGAGTTTCCACCTAAAAACTGAGAAAAAAGATTCTAAAACAGAGCTAAAAACAGCTCCTAGTTGTCTCTTTCAAGCTAGTGGCAGCCTGCGTGTTTGAGCTACTATGGCGGGTTCCTGGCATGCATGCTTGACCTGCAGTATGGCGCGAATGAGGCCTCTGCAAGTGGCACATTAAGCTGTGTGGTGGATTTAGCCTTTGCTAGTACAAAACAAAACAAAACAAAAAAAAAGAGATTTCTGGGCTACACGCTGCTTTGATAGAAGCAGAGACCCACTATTTCTGAGAGTTGATGGCTCCCAGAGCTGGCGGAAAACGTAGCCCTGTTGGGAAGCTGAGGTGAGCTTTGCCAGCAGCCACAGCTGCTGCAGTTTAAAGCAATAGATTCACAATAAGACAGATTCAGATGTAATAGTTTACAATGTGTGTAAAAGATACGTAGGCTTGAAAGAGACAAAAAAGGTGATATATAGAGTTATAGAAACAAATACATAGTTTTAAAAAATAAAGTCATTAAAGAGACAGTAAAGGTAGTATAAAAAATAAGCCACGTAAAAATGGATATTACACAGAGAATCTGGATTGTGTTGTCATTGGGACTTTTAACTGCAGAAAAACATTTGATTGTAAAAGCTGTAGAGTTATGCCAAAATGTATATTTTAAAGGTACCTTGACTTCAAAATTTGGATGTAAGGATATGTTGCTTTGGAAAAGAGTCTCTTTTGTTTCCACAGAAAGCCAGAGGCTATGGATTTGTTCAAGATTAAGATACATCAGGTTTGACCAGCCAAGACCCCCTGAAGGTCTCCTATGACACCATGGCCCAGATGATCCAACATCCAGAATGGTTTAAAGGCATCGGGCTCAGACGATACAGCCTCATGGACTATTCCATAATTCTAAATTTTTTTTGTTTCCCCACAAGATACAGCGCCCACTTCCAGCAGGAAGTAGTAAGAGAAGCTACGCCCAAATTGCCAAATTATATGTAATTTTACTTTGTTAAGGTTAAAACCTTCCTTTTTGAAAAAAAAAAGGGGGAAGTGCTGTGGGATGTATGGCAAATGTGTTGCTAATTAATCAATAAAACACTGATTGGCCGTTGGCTAGGCAGGAAGTGTAGGCGGGGCAAAGAGGAGAATAAAGCGGGGAAGTGGAAGGCTGAGAAAGAGACACTGCCAGCCGCCATCAGGACAAGGAAGATGTAAGGTACCAGTAAGCCATGAGCCATGTGGCAAAGTAAAGATTAATAGAAATGGGCTAAATATAAGAGTAAGAGCTAGACAATAACAGGCCTGAGCTAATGGCCAAGCAGTTTAAATAATGTAAGAGTCTGTGTGTTTATTTTATAAGTGGGCTCTGAGACTGGCGGGACTTGGTGGTGGGAGCTGGAGAGAAATTCTCCAGCAACAGAGCACTCTTCTACTCTACTGTGTTTCCTATGGGGTCCAAACAGTGAGCTTGCTCAGAACAAAAGAACTGTGCTTCCTACACACATGGACCATATCTAGTTCAACTCTGCTTAGGAAACTGACAAGAACAGTAGCTCCTATTCAGTCCAATACACTGTACTTGCTGGGAACAGACGCGAGTGCTATTTGCACTGTGTATGGAATTTGGAGCGCAATAGTGACTCTTCTTACCAGAAAACAACTCTTGCTCGTAGGAAAAAAAACTGCCTGTGACTCAACTCCATTTATGACTGGGAAACAAACGCTAGCTCGCCTTACAAGAAACGCACTCTGCTTTAGAGAAAAGAGCACTCTTCTACTCTACTGTGTTTCCTATAGGGCCAGAACAGTGAGCTTGCTCAGAACAAGAGAACTGTGCTTCCTACACACACGGGCAATATCTCGTTCAACTCTGTTTAGGAAACTGACAAGAACAGTAGCTCCCCTTCAGTCCAATACACTGTACTTGCTGGGAACAGACGCGAGTGCTATTTGCACTGTGTATGGCAGTGGGAACACAATAGTGACTTTCCTTACCAGAAAACAACTCTTGCTCGTAGGACCAGAAACTGCATGTGATTCAACTCCATTTAGGACTGGGAAACAAATGCTAGCTCGCCTTACAAGAAACACACTCTGCTTTTGAGAAAAGAGCACTCTTCTACTCTACTGTGTTTCCTATAGGGAAAGAACAGTGAACTTGCTCAGAACAAAGAACTGTGCTTCCTACACACATGGCCGTATCTAGTTTAATTCTGCTTAGGAACCTGACAAGAACAGTAGATCCTCTTCAGTCCAATACCCGGTACATGCTGGGAACAGACGCCAGTGCTATTTGCCCTGTGTAAAACAATGGGAGCACAATAGTGACTCTTCTTACGAGAAAACAACTCTTCCTCGTAGGAACAGAAACTGCATGTGATTCAACTCCATTTAGGACTGGGAAACAAACGCTAGCTCGCATTACAAGAAACACACTCTGCTTTTGAAAAAAGAGCACTCTTCTACTCTACTGTGTTTCCTATGTGGTCTGAACAGTGAGCTTGCTCAGAACAAAAAAACTTTGCTTCCTCCACACATGGCCATATCTAGTTCAATTCTGATTAGGAACCTGACATGAACAGTAGATCCTCTTCAGTCCAATACACTGTACTTGCTGGGAACAGACAACAGTGCTATTTGTCCTGTGTATGGCAATGGCAGCACAATAGTTACTCTTCTTACGAGAAAAGAACTCTTGCTCGTAGGACCAGAAACTGCATGTGATTCAACTCCATTTAGGACTGGGAAACAAACGCTAGCTCGCCTTACAAGAAACACACTCTGCTTTTGAGAAAAGAGCACTCTTCTACTCTACTGTGTTTCCTATGGGGTCCAAACAGTGAGCTTGCTCAGAACAAAAGAACTGTGCTTCCTACACACATCGACCATATCTAGTACAACTCTGCTTTGGAAACTGACAAGAACAGAAGGTGCTCTTCAGTCCAATACACTGTACTTGCTGGGAACAGACAGGAGTGCTATTTGCACTGTGTATGGCAATGGGAGCACAATAGTGACTTTCCTTAACAGAAAACAACTCTTGCTCATAGGACCACAAACTGCATGTGATTCAACTCCATTTAGGACTGGGAAACAAACGCTAGCTCGCCTTACAAGAAACACACTCTGCTTTTGAGAAAAGAGCACTCTTCTACTCTACTGTGTTTCCTATGGGGTCCAAACAGTGAGCTTGCTCAGAACAAAAGAAATGTGCTTCCTACACACATGGACCATATCTAGTTCAACTCTGCTTAGGAAACTGAGAAGAACAGTAGCTCTTCTTCAGTCCAATACACTGTACTTGCTGGGAACAGACGCGAGTGCTATTTGCACTGTGTATGGCATTTGGAGCGCAATAGTGACTCTTCTTACCACAAAACAATTCTTGCTCGAGGGCCAAAAACTGCCTGTGACTCAACTCCATTTAGGACTGGGAAACAAACGCGAGCTCGCCTTACAAGAAACACACTCTGCTTTAGAGAAAAGAGCACTGTTCTACTCTACTGTGTTTCCTATAGGGCCAGAAGAGTGAGCTTGCTCAGAACATAATAACTGTGCTTCCTACACACACGGGCCATATCTAGTTCAACTCTGCTTAAAAACCTGACAAGAACAGTAGATCCTCTTCAGTCCAATACACTGTACATGCTGGGAACAGACGCCAGTGCTATTTGCCCTGTGTATGACAATGGGAGCACAATAGTGACTCTTCTTGCCAGAAAACAACTCTTGCTCGTAGGACCAGAAACTGCATGTGATTCAACTCCATTTAGGACTGGGAAACAAACGCTAGCTCGCCTTACAAGAAACACACTCTGCTTTAGAGAAAAGAGCACTCTTCTACTCTACTGTGTTTCCTATGGGGTCCAAACAGTGAACTTGCTCAGAACAAAAGAACTGTGCTTCCTACACACACGGGCCATATCTCGTTCAACTCTGCTTAGGAAACTTACAAGAACAGTGGCTCCTCTTCAGTCCGATACACTGTACTTGCTGGGAACAGACACGAGTGCTATTTGCACTGTGTATGGCAATGGGAGCGCAATAGTTACTTCCTTACCATAAAACAACTCTTGCTCGTAGGACTAGAAACTGCATGTGATTCAACTCCATTTAGGACTGGGAAACAAACACGAGCTCGCCTTACAAGAAACACACTCTGCTTTTGAGAAAAGAGCACTCTTCTAATCTACTGTGTTTCCTATAGGGCCAGAACAGTGAGCTTGCTCAGAACAAAAGAACTGTGCTTCCTACACACACGGACCATATCTAGTTCAACTCTGCTTAGGAAACTGACAAGAACAGCAGTTCCTATTCAGTACAATACACTGTACTTGCTGGGAACAGACGGGAGTGCTATTTGCACTGTGTATGGCAATGGGAGCGCAATAGTGACTTCCTTACCATAAAAGAACTCTTGCTCGTAGGACTAGAAACTGCATGTGATTCAACTCCATTTAGGACTGGGAAGCAAACACGAGCTGGCCTTACAAGAAACACACTCTGCTTTTGAGAAAACAGCACTCTTCTAATCTACTGTGTTTCCTATAGGGCCAGAACAGTGAGCTTGCTCAGAACAAAAGAACTGTGCTTCCTACACACACGGACCATATCTAGTTCAACTCTGCTTAGGAAACTGACAAGAACAGTAGTTCCTATTCAGTCCAATACACTGTACTTGCTGGGAACAGACGCGAAGTGCTATTTGCACTGTGTATGGCAATTGGAGCGCAATAGTGACTCTTCTTACCAGAAAAAAACTCTTGCTCGTAGGAACAAAAACTGCATGTGACTCAACTCCATTTAAGACTGGGAAACAAACGCGAGCTCGCCTTACAAGAAACACACTCTGCTTTTGAGAAAAGAGCACTCTTCTACTCTTCTGTGTTTCCTATAGGGCCAAAACAGTGAGCTTATTCAGAAAAAAAAACTGTGCTTCCTACACACACGGGCCATATCTAGTTCAACTCTGCTTAGGAAACTGACAAGAACAGTAGCTCCTCTTCAGTCCGATACACTGTAATAGCTGGGAACACATGCGAGTGCTATTTGCACTGTGTATGTCAATGGGAGCGCAATAGTGACTTTCCTTACCAGAAAACAACTCTTGCTCGTAGGACCAGAAACTGCATATGATTCAACTCCATTTAGGACTGGGAAACAAATGCTAGCTCGCCTTGCAAGAAACACACTCTGCTTTTGAGAAAAGAGCACTCTTCTACTCTACTGTGTTTCCTATAGGGCCAGAACAGTGAACTTGCTCAGAACAAATGAACTGTGCTTCCTACACACACGGGCCATATCTAGTTCAACTCTGCTGACGAAACTGATAAGAACAGTAGCTCCTAATCAGTCCAATACACTGTAATTGAAGGGAACATAAGCGAGTACTATACGCACTGTGTATGGCAATTGGAGCGCAATAGTGACTCTTCTTTCCAGAAAATAACTCTTGCTCGTAGGACCAAAAACTGCATGTGACTCAACTCCATATCGGACTGGGAAACAAACGCGAGCTCATCTTACAAGAAAAACACTCTGCTTTAGAGAAAAGAGCACTCTTCTACTCTACTGTGTTTCCTATGTGGTCCAAACAGTGAGCTTGCTCAGAACAAAAGAACTGTGCTTCCTACACACACGGGCCATATCTCGTTCAACTCTGCTTAGGAAACTGACAAGAACAGTAGCTCCTCTTCAGTCCGATACACTGTACTTGCTGGGAACAGATGCGAGTGCTATTTGCACTGTTTATGGCAATGGGAGCGCAATAGTGAATTCCTTACCAGAAAACAACTCTTGCTCGTAGGACCAGAAACTGCATATGATTCAACTCCATTTAGGACTGGGAAACAAACGCGAGCTCGCCTTACAAGAAACAAACTCTGCTTTTGAGAAAAGCCACTCTTCTACTCTACTGTGTTTCCTATAGGGACAGAACATTGAGCTTGCTGAGAACAAAAGAATTGTACAACCTACACACACGGACCATATCTAGTTCAACTCTGCTTAGGAAACTGACAAGAACAGAAGCTCCTCTTCAGTCCGATACACTGTAATAGCTGGGAACACATGCGAGTGCTATTTGCACTGTGTATGTCAATGGGAGCGCAATAGTGACTTTCCTTACCAGAAAACAACTCTTGCTCATAGGACCAGAAACTGCATGTGATTCAACTCCATTTAGGACTGGGAAAGAAACGCTAGCTCGCCTTACATAAAACACACTCTGCTTTTGAGAAAAGAGCACTCTTCTCCTCTACTGTGTTTCCTATGGGGTCCGAACAGTGAGCTTGCTCAGAACAAAAGAACTGTGCTTCCTACACACACGGCCATATCTAGTTCAACTCTGCTGAGGAAACTGACATGAACAGTAGATCCTCTTCAGTCCAATACACTGTACTTGCTGGGAACAGATGCAAGTGCTATTTGCACTGTGTATGGCAATCGAGTGCAATAGTGACTCTTCTTACCAGAAAACAACTCTTGCTCGTAGGACCAAAAACTGCATGTGTATCAACTCCATTTAGGACTGGGAAAGAAACGCTAGCTCGCCTTACAAGAAACACACTCTGCTTTAGAGAAAAGAGCACTCTTCTACTCTACTGTGTTTCCTATGGGGTCCAAACAGTGAACTTGCTCAGAACAAAAGAACTGTGCTTCCTACACACACGGGCCATATCTCGTTCAACTCTGCTTAGGAAACTTACAAGAACAGTGGCTCCTCTTCAGTCCGATACACTGTACTTGCTGGGAACAGACACGAGTGCTATTTGCACTGTGTATGGCAATGGGAGCGCAATAGTTACTTCCTTACCATAAAACAACTCTTGCTCGTAGGACTAGAAACTGCATGTGATTCAACTCCATTTAGGACTGGGAAACAAACACGAGCTCGCCTTACAAGAAACACACTCTGCTTTTGAGAAAAGAGCACTCTTCTAATCTACTGTGTTTCCTATAGGGCCAGAACAGTGAGCTTGCTCAGAACAAAAGAACTGTGCTTCCTACACACACGGACCATATCTAGTTCAACTCTGCTTAGGAAACTGACAAGAACAGCAGTTCCTATTCAGTACAATACACTGTACTTGCTGGGAACAGACGGGAGTGCTATTTGCACTGTGTATGGCAATGGGAGCGCAATAGTGACTTCCTTACCATAAAAGAACTCTTGCTCGTAGGACTAGAAACTGCATGTGATTCAACTCCATTTAGGACTGGGAAGCAAACACGAGCTGGCCTTACAAGAAACACACTCTGCTTTTGAGAAAACAGCACTCTTCTAATCTACTGTGTTTCCTATAGGGCCAGAACAGTGAGCTTGCTCAGAACAAAAGAACTGTGCTTCCTACACACACGGACCATATCTAGTTCAACTCTGCTTAGGAAACTGACAAGAACAGTAGTTCCTATTCAGTCCAATACACTGTACTTGCTGGGAACAGACGCGAAGTGCTATTTGCACTGTGTATGGCAATTGGAGCGCAATAGTGACTCTTCTTACCAGAAAAAAACTCTTGCTCGTAGGAACAAAAACTGCATGTGACTCAACTCCATTTAAGACTGGGAAACAAACGCGAGCTCGCCTTACAAGAAACACACTCTGCTTTTGAGAAAAGAGCACTCTTCTACTCTTCTGTGTTTCCTATAGGGCCAAAACAGTGAGCTTATTCAGAAAAAAAAACTGTGCTTCCTACACACACGGGCCATATCTAGTTCAACTCTGCTTAGGAAACTGACAAGAACAGTAGCTCCTCTTCAGTCCGATACACTGTAATAGCTGGGAACACATGCGAGTGCTATTTGCACTGTGTATGTCAATGGGAGCGCAATAGTGACTTTCCTTACCAGAAAACAACTCTTGCTCGTAGGACCAGAAACTGCATATGATTCAACTCCATTTAGGACTGGGAAACAAATGCTAGCTCGCCTTGCAAGAAACACACTCTGCTTTTGAGAAAAGAGCACTCTTCTACTCTACTGTGTTTCCTATAGGGCCAGAACAGTGAACTTGCTCAGAACAAATGAACTGTGCTTCCTACACACACGGGCCATATCTAGTTCAACTCTGCTGACGAAACTGATAAGAACAGTAGCTCCTAATCAGTCCAATACACTGTAATTGAAGGGAACATAAGCGAGTACTATACGCACTGTGTATGGCAATTGGAGCGCAATAGTGACTCTTCTTTCCAGAAAATAACTCTTGCTCGTAGGACCAAAAACTGCATGTGACTCAACTCCATATCGGACTGGGAAACAAACGCGAGCTCATCTTACAAGAAAAACACTCTGCTTTAGAGAAAAGAGCACTCTTCTACTCTACTGTGTTTCCTATGTGGTCCAAACAGTGAGCTTGCTCAGAACAAAAGAACTGTGCTTCCTACACACACGGGCCATATCTCGTTCAACTCTGCTTAGGAAACTGACAAGAACAGTAGCTCCTCTTCAGTCCGATACACTGTACTTGCTGGGAACAGATGCGAGTGCTATTTGCACTGTTTATGGCAATGGGAGCGCAATAGTGAATTCCTTACCAGAAAACAACTCTTGCTCGTAGGACCAGAAACTGCATATGATTCAACTCCATTTAGGACTGGGAAACAAACGCGAGCTCGCCTTACAAGAAACAAACTCTGCTTTTGAGAAAAGCCACTCTTCTACTCTACTGTGTTTCCTATAGGGACAGAACATTGAGCTTGCTGAGAACAAAAGAATTGTACAACCTACACACACGGACCATATCTAGTTCAACTCTGCTTAGGAAACTGACAAGAACAGAAGCTCCTCTTCAGTCCGATACACTGTAATAGCTGGGAACACATGCGAGTGCTATTTGCACTGTGTATGTCAATGGGAGCGCAATAGTGACTTTCCTTACCAGAAAACAACTCTTGCTCATAGGACCAGAAACTGCATGTGATTCAACTCCATTTAGGACTGGGAAAGAAACGCTAGCTCGCCTTACATAAAACACACTCTGCTTTTGAGAAAAGAGCACTCTTCTCCTCTACTGTGTTTCCTATGGGGTCCGAACAGTGAGCTTGCTCAGAACAAAAGAACTGTGCTTCCTACACACACGGCCATATCTAGTTCAACTCTGCTGAGGAAACTGACATGAACAGTAGATCCTCTTCAGTCCAATACACTGTACTTGCTGGGAACAGATGCAAGTGCTATTTGCACTGTGTATGGCAATCGAGTGCAATAGTGACTCTTCTTACCAGAAAAAAAACTCTTGCTCGTAGGACCAAAAACTGCATGTGTATCAACTCCATTTAGGACTGGGAAAGAAACGCTAGCTCGCCTTACAAGAAAAACACTCTGCTTTTGAGAAAAGAGCATTCTTCTACTATACTGTGTTTCCTATAGGGCCAGAACAGTGAGCTTCCTCAGAACAAAAGAAGTGTGCTTCCTGCACACCAGGGCCATATCTATTCAATTCTGGTTAGGAAACTGACAAGAACAGTAGATCCTCTTCAGTCCAATACACTGTACTTGCTGGGAACAGATGCAAGTGCTATTTGCACTGTGTATGGCTATCGAGTGCAATAGTGACTCTTCTTACCAGAAAACAACTCTTGCTCCTAGGACCAGAAACTGAATGTGATTCAACTCCATTTAGGACTGGGAAACAAACGCTAGCTTGCCTTAAGAAAAACACTCTGCTTTTGAGAAAAGAGCACTCTTCTATTCTTCTGTGTTTCCTATAGGGCCAGAAAAGTGAGCTTGATCAGAACAAAAGAACTGTGCTTCCTTCACACGGGCCATATCTAGTTCAACTCTGCTTAGGAAACTGACAAGAACAGTAGCTCCTCTTCAGTCCGATACACTGTACTTGCTGGGAACAGACCGAGTGCTATTTGCACTATGTATGGCAATGGGAGCGCAATAGTGACTTTCCTTACCAGAAAACAACTCTTGCTCATAGGATCAGAAACTGCATGTGATTCAACTCCATTTAGGACTAGGAAACCAATGCTAGCTCGCCTTACAAGAAATACACTCTGCTTTTGAGAAAAGAGCACTCTTCTACTCTACTGTGTTTCCTATGGGGTCCAAACAGTGAGCTTGCTCAGAACAAAAGAACTGTGCTTCCTACACACATGGACCAGATCTAGTTCAACTCTGCTTAGGAAACTGACAAGAACAGTATCTCCTATTCAGTCCAATACACTGTACTTGCTGGGAAGAGACGCGAGTGCTATTTGCACTGTGTATGGAATTTGGAGCACAATAGTGACTCTTCTTACCATAAAATAACTCTTGCTCGTAGGAACAAAAACTGCCTGTGACTCAACTCCATTTATGACTAGGAAACAAACGCTAGCTCACCTTACAAAAAACACACTCTGCTTTAGAGAAAAGAGCACTCTTCTACTCTACTGAGTTTCCTATAGGGCCAGAACAGTGAGCTTGCTCAGAACAAGAGAACTGTGCTTCCTACACACACGGGCCATATCTCGTTCAACTCTGCTTAGAAAACTGACAAGAACAGTAGCTCCTCTTCAGTCCAATACACTGTACTTGCTGGGAACAAACGCGAGTGCTATTTGCACTGTGTATGGCAGTGGGAACACAATAGTGACTTTCCTTACCAGAAAACAACTATTGCTCGTTGGACCAAAAACTGCATGTGATTCAACTCCATTTAGGACTTGGAAACAAACGCTACCTCGCCTTACAAGAAACACACTCTGCTTTTGAGAAAAGAGCACTCTTCTACTCTACTGTGTTTCCTATGGGGTCGGAACAGTGAGCTTGCTCAGAACAAAAAATCTATGCTTCCTCCACACTCGGCCATATCTAGTTCAATTCTGCTTAGGAACCTGACATGAACAGTAGATCCTCTTCAGTCCAATACAGTTGTACTTGCTGGGAACAGACAACAGTGCTATTTGTCCTGTGTATGGCAATGGCAGCACAATAGTGACTCTTCTTACCAGAAGAGAACTCTTGCTCTTAGGACCAGAAACTGCATGGGATTCAACTCCATTTAGGACTGGGAAACAAACGCTAGCTCGCCTTACAAGAAACACACTCTGCTTTTGAGTAAAGAGCACTCTTCTACTCTACTGTGTTTCCTGTGGGGTCAAACAGTGAGCTTGCTCAGAACAAAAGAACTGTGCTTCCTACACACATCGACCATATCTAGTTCAACTCTGCTTTGGAAACTGACAAGAACAGAAGCTGCTCTTCAGTCCAATACACTGTACTTGCTGGGAACAGAAGCGAGTGCTATTTGCACTGTGTATGGCAATGACAACGCAATAGTGACTTTCCTTACCAGAAAACAACTCTTGCTCGTAGGACCACAAACTGCATGTGATTCAACGCCATTTAGGACTGGGAAACAAATGCTAGCTCGCCTTACAAAAACACACTCTGCTTTTGCGAAAAGAGCACTCTTCTACTCTACTGTGTTTCCTATAGGGCCAGAACAGTGAGCTTGCTCAGATCAAATGAACTGTGCTTCCTAGACACACGGGCCATATCTAGTTCAACTCTGCGTAGGAAACTGAGAAGAACAGTAGCTCCTCTTCAGTCCAATACACTGTAATTGCTGGGAACAGACAGGAGTGCTATTTGCACTGTGTATGGCAATGGGAGCACAACAGTGACTTTCCTTACCAGAAAACAACTCTTGCTCGTAGGACCAGAAACTGCATGTGATTCAACTCCATTTAGGACTGGGAAACAAATGCTAGCTCGCCTTACAAGAAACACACTCTGCTTTTGAGAAAAGAGCACTCTTCTATTCTACTGTGTTTCCTATGGGGTCCGAACAGTGAGCTTGCTCAGAACAAAAGAACTGTGCTTCCTACACACATGGACCATATCTAGTTCAACTCTGCTTAGGAAACTGACAAGAACAGTAGCTCCTTTTCAGTCTAATACATGTACTTGCTGGGAACAGACGCGAGTGCTATTTGCACTGTGTATGGCAATAAGAGCGCAATAGTGACTTTCCTCACCAGAAAACATCTCTTGCTCGTAGGACCAGAAACTGCATGTGATTCAACTCCATTTAGGACTGGGAAACAAACGCTAGATTGCCTTACAAAAAACACACTCTGCTTTTGAGAAAAGAGCACTGTTCTATTCTACTGTGTTTCCTATGGGGTCCGAACAGTGAGCTTGCTCAGAACAAAAGAACTGTGCTTCCTACACACACGGCCATATCTAGTTCAATTCTTCTTAAGAACCTGACAAGAACAGTAGATCCTCTTCAGTCCAATACACTGTACTTGCTGCGATCAGACGCCAGTGCTATTTGTCCTGTGTATGGCAATGGCAGCGCAATAGTGACTCTTCTTACCAGAAAACAACTCTTGCTCGTAGTACCAGAAACTGCATGGGTTTCAACTCAATTTAGGAATGCGAAACAAACGCTAGCTCGCCTTATAAGAAACACACTCTGCTTTAGAGAAAAGAGCACTCTTCTACTCTACTGTGTTTCCTATAGGGTCCAAACAGTGAGCTTGCTCAGAACAAAAGAACTGTGCTTCCTACACACACGGATAATATCTGGTTCAACTCTGCATAGCAAACTGACAAGAACAGTAGCACCTATTCAGTGCAATACACTGTACTTGCTTCGAACAGACGCGAGTGTTATTTGCACTGTGTATGGCAATGGGAGTACAATGTGACTTTCCTTACCAGAAAACAACTCTTGTTCGTAGGACCAGAAACTGCATGTGATTCAACGCCATTTAGGACTAGGAAACAAACGCTAGCTCACCTTACAAGAAACACACTCTGCTTTTGAGAAAAGAGCACTCTTCTACTCTACTGTGTTTCCTATAGGGCCAGAACAGTGAGCTTGCTCAGAACATAATAACTGTGCTTCCTACACACACGGGCCATATCTAGTTCAACTCTGCTTAGGAAACTGACAAGAACAGTAGCTCCTCTTCAGTCCAATACACTGTAATTTCTGGGAACAGACGGGAGTGCTATTTGCACTGTGTATGGCAATGGGAGCGCAAAAGTGACTTTCCTTACCAGAAAACAACTTTTGCTCGTAGGACCAGAAACTGCATGTGATTCAACTCCATTTAGGACTGGGAAACCAACGCTAGCTCGCCTTACAAGAAACACACTCTGCTTTTGAGAAAAGAGCACTCTTCTCTTCTACTGTGTTTCCTATGGGGTCCGAACAGTGAGCTTGCTCAGAACAAAAGAACTGTGCTTCCTACACACATGGAACATATCTAGTTCAACTCTGCTTAGGAAACTGACAAGAACAGTAGCTCCTCTTCAGTCCGAAACACTGTACTTGCTGAGAACAGACTCGAGTGCTATTTGCCCTGTGTATGGCAATTGGAGCACAATAGTGACTTGTCTTACCAGAAAACAACTCTTGCTCGTAGGACAAAAAACTGCATGTGACTCAACTCCATTTAGGACTGAAAAACAAACTCTAGCTCGCCTTACAAGAAACACACTCTGCTTTTGAGAAAAGAGCACTCTTCAACTCTACTGTGTTTCCTATTGGGCCAGAACAGTGAGCTTGCTCAGAAGATAAGAACTGTGCTTCCTACACACACGGGCCATATCTAGTTCAACTCTGCTAAGGAATCTGACAAGAACAGTAGCTCCTCTTCAGTCCGATACACTGTAATTCCTGGGAACAGACGTGAGTGCTATTTGTACTGTGTATGGCAATTTGAGCGCAATAGTGACTTTCCTTACCAGAAAACAACTCTTGCTCATAGGACCAGAAACTGCATGTGATTCAACTCCATTTAGGACTGGGAAACAAACGCTAGCTCGCCTTACAAGAAACACACTCTGCTTTTGAGTAAGGAGCACTCTTCTACTCTACTGTGTTTCCTATGGGGTCCGAACAGTGAGCTTGCTCAGAACAAAAGAACTGTGCTTCCTACACACACGGCCATATCTATTTCAATTCTGCTTAGGAACCTGACAAGAACAGTAGATCCTCTTCAGTCCAATACACTGTGCTTTCTGGGAACAGACGCCAGTGCTATTTGTCCTGTGTATGGCAATGGGAGCGCAATAGTGACTCTTCTTACCATAAAAAAACTCTTGCTCGTAGGACCAGAAACTGCATGTGATTCAACTCCATTTAGCACTGGGAAACAAACGCTAGCTCGCCTTACAAGAAACACACTCTGCTTTAGAGAAAAGAGCACTCTTCTACTCTACTGTGTTTCCTATAGGGCCAGAACAGTGAGCTTGCTCAGAACAAAAGAACTGTGCTTCCTACACACGGGCCATATCTAGTTCAACTCTGCTTAGGAAACTGACAAGAACAGTAGCTCCTATACAGTCCAATACACTGTACTTGCTGGGAACAGACGCGAGTGCTATTTACACTGTGTATGGCATTTGGAGCGCAATAGTGACTCTTCTTACCAGAAAACAACTCTTGCTGGTAGTACCAAAAACTGCCTGTGACTCAACTCCATTTAGGACTGGGAAACAAACGCGAGCTTGCCTTACAAGAAACACACTCTGCTTTAGAGAAAAGAGCACTCTTCTACTCTACTGTGTTTCCTATAGGGCCAGAACATTGAGCTTGCTCAGAACATAATAACTGTGCTTCCTAGACACACGGGACATATCTAGTTCAACTCTGCTTAGGAAACTGAGAAGAACAGTAGCTCCTCTTCACTCCAATACACTGTACTTGCTGGGAACAGACGCGAGTGCTATTTGCACTGTGTATGGCAATGGGAGCGCAATAGTAACTTTCCTTACCAGAAAACAACTCTTGCTCTTAGCACCAGAAACTGCATGGGATTCAACTCCATTTAGGCCTGGCAAAAAAAAGCTAGTTCGCCTTACAAGAAACACACTCTGCTTTAGAGAAAAGAGCACTCTTCTACTCTACTGTGTTTCCTATGAGGTCCAAACAGTGAGCTTGCTCAGAACAAAAGAACTGTGCTTCCTACACACACGGACCATATGTAGTTCAACTCTGCTTAGGAAACTGACAAGAACAGTAGCTCCTCTTCAGTCCAATACACTGTACTTGCTGGGAGCAGACGCGAGTGCTATTTGCACTGTGTATGGCAATGAGAACGCAATAGTGACTTTACTTACCAGAAAACAACTCTTGCTCGTAGGACCACAAACTGCATGTGATTCAACGCCATTTAGGACTGGGAAAAAAATGCTAGCTCGCCTTACAAAAACACAATCTGCTTTTGCGAAAAGAGCACTCTTTTACTCTACTGTGTTTCCTATATGGCCAGAACAGTGAGCTAGCTCAGATCAAATGACCTGTGCTTCCTAGACACACGGGCCATATCTAGTTCAACTCTGCTTAGGAAACTGACAAGAACAGTAGCTCCTCTTCAGTCCAATACGCTGTAATTTCTGGGAACAGACGGGAGTGCTATTTGCACTGTGTATGGCAATGGGAGCGCAAAAGTGACTTTCCTTACCAGAAAACAACTTTTGCTCGTAGGACCAGAAACTGCATGTGATTCAACTCCATTTAGGACTGGGAAACCAACGCTAGCTCGCCTTACAAGAAACACACTCTGCTTTTGAGAAAAGAGCACTCTTCTACTCTACTGTGTTTCCTACAGGGTCCAAACAGTGAGCTTGCTCAGAACAAAAGAACTGTGCTTCCTACACACACGGATAATATCTGGTTCAACTCTGCATAGCAAACTGACAAGAACAGTAGCACCTATTCAGTGCAATACACTGTACTTGCTGGGAACAGACGCGAGTGCTATTTGCACTGTGTATGGCAATGGGAGCACAATGTAACTTTCCTTACCAGAAAACAACTCTTGTTCGTAGGACCAGAAACTGCATGTGATTCAACTCCATTTAGGACTAGGAAACAAACGCAAGCTCGCCTTACAAGAAACACACTCTGCTTTTGAGAAAAGAGCACTCTTCTACTCTACTGTTTTTCCTATGGGGTCCGAACAGTGAGCTTGCTCAGAACAAAAGAACTGTGCTTCCTACACACACGGCCATATCTATTTCAATTCTGCTTAAAAACCTGACAAGAACAGTAGATCCTCTTCAGTCCAATACACTGTACTTGCTGGGAACAGACGCCAGTGCTATTTGTCCTGTGTATGGCAATGGCAGCACAATAGTGACTCTTCCTACCAGAAAACAACTTTTGCTCGTAGGACCAGAAACTGCATGTGATTCAACTCCATTTAGGACTGGGAAACCAACGCTAGCTCGCCTTACAAGAAACACACTCTGCTTTAGAGAAAAGAGCACTCTTCTACTCTACTGTGTTTCCTATAGGGCCAGAACAGTAAGCTTGCTCAGAACAAAAGAACTGTGCTAAATACACACACGGCCATATCTAGTTCAACTCTGCTTAGGAAACTGACAAGAACAGTAGCTCCTATTCAGTCCAATACACTGTACTTGCTGGGAACAGACGCGAGTGCTATTTGCACTGTGTATGGCATTTGGAGCGCAATAGTGACTCTTCTTACCAGAAAGCAACTCTTGCTCGTAGTACCAAAAACTGCCTGTGACTCAACTCCATTTAGGACTGGGAAACAAACGCGAGCTCGCCTTACAATAAACACACTGTGCTTTAGAGAAAAGAGCACTCTTCTACTCTACTGTGTTTCCTATAGGGCCAGAAAAGTGAGCTTGCTCAGAACATAACAACTGTGCTTCCTACACACACGGGCCATATCTAGTTCAACTCTGCTTAGGAAACTGACAAAAACAGTAGCTCCTCTTCAGTCCAATACACTGTACTTGCTTATAACAGACGCGAGTGCTATTTACACTGTGTATGGCAATGGGAGCACAATAGTTTCTTTCCTTACCAGAAAACAACTCTTGCTCGTAGGACCAGAAACTGCATGGGATTCAACTCCATTTAGGACTGGGAAACAAATGCTAGCTCGCCTTACAAGAAACACACTCTACTTTTGAGAAAAGAGAACTCTTCTACTCTACTGTGTTTCCTATGGGGTCCAAACGGTGAGCTTGCTAAGAACAAAAGAACTGTGCGTCCTACACACAAGGATTATATGTAGTTCAACTCTGCTTAGGAAACTGACAATAACAGTAGCTCCTCTTAAGTCCAATACACTGTACTTGCTGGGAACAGACGCGAGTGCTATTTGCACTGTGTATGGCAATGAGACCACAATAGTGACTTTCCTTACTAGAAAACAACTCTTGCTCGTAGGGCCACAAACTGCATGTGATTCATCGCCATTTAGGACTAGGAAACAAACGCTAGCTCACCTTACAAGAAACACACTCTGCTTTAGACAAAAGAGCAATCTTCTACTCTACTGTGTTTCCTATAGGGCCAGAACAGTGAGCTTGCTCAGAACAAAAGAACTGTGCTTCCTACACACGGGCCATATCTAGTTCAACTCTGCTTAGGAAACTGACAAGAACAGTAGCTCCTATACAGTCCAATACACTGTACTTGCTGGGAACAGACGCGAGTGCTATTTGCACTGTGTATGGCATTTGGAGCGCAATAGTGACTCTTCTTACCAGAAAACAACTCTTGCAGGTAGTACCAAAAACTGCCTGTGACTCAACTCCATTTAGGACTGGGAAACAAACGCGAGCTTGCCTTACAAGAAACACACTCTGCTTTAGAGAAAAGAGCACTCTTCTACACTACTGTGTTTCCTATGGGGTCCAAACAGTGAGCTTGCTCAGAACAAAAGAACTGTGCTTCCTACACACACGGACCATATGTTGTTCAACTCTGCTTAGGAAACTGACAAGAACAGTAGCTCCTCTTCAGTCCAATACACTGTACTTGCTGGGAACAGACGTGAGTGCTATTTGCACTGTGTATGGCAATGGGAGCACAATAGTGACTTTCATTACCAGAAAACAACTCTTGCTCATAGGACCAGAAACTGCATGTGATTCAAATCCATTTAGGAATGGGAAACAAACGGTAGCTCTCCTTACAAGAAATACACTCTGCTTTTGAGAAAAGAGCACTCTTCTACTCTACTGTGTTTCCTATGGGGTCCAAACAGTGAGCTTCCTCAGAACAAAAGAACTGTGCTAAATACACACACGGCCATATCTAGTTCAACTCTGCTTAGGAAACTGACAAGAACAGTAGCTCCTCTTCAGTCCAATACACTGTACTTGCTGGGAACAGACGTGAGTGCTATTTGCACTGTGTATGGCAATGCGAGCACAATAGTGACTTTCATTACCAGAAAACAACTCTTGCTCATAGGAACAGAAACTGCATGTGATTCAAATCCATTTAGGAATGGGAAACAAACGGTAGCTCTCCTTACAAGAAATACACTCTGCTTTTGAGAAAAGAGCACTCTTCTACTCTACTGTGTTTCCTATGGGGTCCAAACAGTGAGCTTGCTCAGAACAAAAGAACTGTGCTTCCTACACACACGGACCATATGTAGTTCAACTCTGCTTAGGAAACTGACAAGAACAGTAGCTCCTCTTCAGTCCAATACACTGTACTTGCTGCGATCAGACACCAGTGCTATTTGTCCTGTGTATGGCAATGGCAGCGCAATAGTGACTCTTCTTACCAGAAAACAACTCTTGCTCGTAATACCAGAAACTGCATGGGTTTCAACTCCATTTAGGACTGCGAAACAAACGCTAGCTCGCCTTATAAGAAACACACTCTGCTTTAGAGAAAAGAGCACTCTTCTACTCTACTGTGTTTCCTATAAGTTCCAAACAGTGAGCTTGCTCAGAACAAAAGAACTGTGCTTCCTACACACAGGGAAAATATCTGGTTCAACTCTGCATAGCAAACTGACAAGAACAGTAGCACCTATTCAGTTCAATACACTGTACTTGCTGGGAACAGACGCGAGTGCTATTTGCACTGTGTACGGCATTTGGAGCGCAATAGTGACTCTTCTTACCAGAAAACAACTCTTGCTAGTAGTACCAAAAACTGCCTGTGACTCAACTCCATTTAGGACTGGGAAACAAAAGCTAGCTCGCTTTACAAGAAACACACTCTGCTTTAGATAAAAGAGCACTCATCTACTCTACTGTGTTTCCTATAGGGCCAGAACAGTGAGCTTGCTCAGAACATAATAACTGTGCTTCCTAGACACACGGGCCATATCTATTTCAACTCTGCTTAGGAAACTGAGAAGAACAGTAGCTCCTCTTCACTCCAATACACTGTACTTGCTGGGAACAGCCGCGAGTGCTATTTGCACTGTGTATGGCAATGGGAGCACAATGTGACTTTCCTTACCAGAAAACAACTCTTGTTCGTAGGACCAGAAACTGCATGTGATTCAACTCCATTTAGGACTAGGAAACAAACGCTAGCTCGCCTTACAAGAAACACACTCATCTTTTCAGAAAAGAGCACTCATCTACTCTACTGTGTTTCCTATACGGCCAGAACAGTGAGCTTGCTCAGAACATAAGAACTGTGCTTCCTTCACACACGGGCCATATCTAGTTCAACTCTGCTTAGGAAACTGAGAAGAACAGTAGCTCCTCTTCAGTCCGATACACTGTAATTCCTGGGAACAGACGCTAGTGCTATTTGTACTGTGTATGGCAATGGGAGCGCAATAGTGAGTTTCCTTACCAGAAAACAACTCTTGCTCGTAGGACCAGAAACTGCATGTGATTCAACTCCATTTAGGACTGGGAAACAAACGCTAGCTCGCCTTACAAGAAACACACTCTGCTTTTGAGAAAAGAGTACTCTTCTACTCTAATATGTTTCTTATGGGGTCCGAAAAGTGAGCTTGCTCATAACAAAAGAACTGTGCTTCCTACACACACGGCCATATCTAGTTCAATTCTGCTTAGGAACCTGACAAGAACAGTAGATCCTATTCAGTCCAATACACTGTACTTGCTTGGAACAGACGCATGTGCTATTGGTCCTGTGTATGGCAATGGGAGCGCAATAGTGACTATTCTTACCATAAAACAACTCATGCTCGTAGGACCAGAAACTGCATGTGATTCAACTCCATTTAGGACTGGGATTCAAACGCTAGCTCGCCTTACAAGAAACACACTCTTCTTTAGAGGAAAGAGCACTCTTCTACTCTACTGTGTTTCCTATGGGGCCCAAAAACAGTGAGCTTGATCAGAACATAATAACTGTGCTTCCTAGACACATGGGCCATATCTAGTTCAACTCTGCTTAAGAAACTGAGAAGAACAATAGCTCCTCTTCACTTCAATACACTGTACTTGCTGGGAACAGACGCGAGGGCTATTTGCACTGTTTATGGCAATGGGAGCACAATGTGACTTTCCTTACCAGAAAACAACTCTTGTTCGTAGGACCAGAAACTGCATGTGATTCAACTCCATTTAGGACTAGGAAACAAACGCTAGCTCGCCTTACAAGAAACACACTCTGCTTTAGATAAAAGAGCACTCATCTACTCTACTGTGTTTCCTATAGGGCCAGAACAGTGAGCTTGCTCAGAACATAAGAACTGTGCTTCCTATACACACGGACCATATCTAGTTCAACTCTGCTTAGGAAACTGACAAGAACAGTAGCTCCTAATCAGTCCAATACACTGTAATTGAAGGGAACATAAGCGAGTACTATACGCACTGTGTATGGCAATTGGAGCGCAATAGTGACTCTTCTTACCAGAAAATAACTCTTGCTCGTAGGACCAAAAACTGCATGTGACTCAACTCCATATCGGACTGGGAAACAAACGCGAGCTCATCTTACAAGAAAAACACTCTGCTTTAGAGAAAAGAGCACTCTTCTACTCTACTGTGTTTCCTATGTGGTCCAAACAGTGAGCTTGCTCAGAACAAAAGAACTGTGCTTCCTACACACACGGGCCATATCTCGTTCAACTCTGCTTAGGAAACTGACAAGAACAGTAGCTCCTCTTCAGTCCGATACACTGTACTTGCTGGGAACAGATGCGAGTGCTATTTGCACTGTTTATGGCAATGGGAGCGCAATAGTGAATTCCTTACCAGAAAACAACTCTTGCTCGTAGGACCAGAAACTGCATATGATTCAACTCCATTTAGGACTGGGAAACAAACGCGAGCTCGCCTTACAAGAAACAAACTCTGCTTTTGAGAAAAGCCACTCTTCTACTCTACTGTGTTTCCTATAGGGACAGAACATTGAGCTTGCTGAGAACAAAAGAATTGTACAACCTACACACACGGACCATATCTAGTTCAACTCTGCTTAGGAAACTGACAAGAACAGAAGCTCCTCTTCAGTCCGATACACTGTAATAGCTGGGAACACATGCGAGTGCTATTTGCACTGTGTATGTCAATGGGAGCGCAATAGTGACTTTCCTTACCAGAAAACAACTCTTGCTCATAGGACCAGAAACTGCATGTGATTCAACTCCATTTAGGACTGGGAAAGAAACGCTAGCTCGCCTTACATAAAACACACTCTGCTTTTGAGAAAAGAGCACTCTTCTCCTCTACTGTGTTTCCTATGGGGTCCGAACAGTGAGCTTGCTCAGAACAAAAGAACTGTGCTTCCTACACACACGGCCATATCTAGTTCAACTCTGCTGAGGAAACTGACATGAACAGTAGATCCTCTTCAGTCCAATACACTGTACTTGCTGGGAACAGATGCAAGTGCTATTTGCACTGTGTATGGCAATCGAGTGCAATAGTGACTCTTCTTACCAGAAAAAAACTCCTGCTCGTAGGACCAAAAACTGCATGTGTATCAACTCCATTTAGGACTGGGAAAGAAACGCTAGCTCGCCTTACAAGAAAAACACTCTGCTTTTGAGAAAAGAGCATTCTTCTACTATACTGTGTTTCCTATAGGGCCAGAACAGTGAGCTTCCTCAGAACAAAAGAAGTGTGCTTCCTGCACACCAGGGCCATATCTATTCAATTCTGGTTAGGAAACTGACAAGAACAGTAGATCCTCTTCAGTCCAATACACTGTACTTGCTGGGAACAGATGCAAGTGCTATTTGCACTGTGTATGGGTATCGAGTGCAATAGTGACTCTTCTTACCAGAAAACAACTCTTGCTCCTAGGACCAGAAACTGAATGTGATTCAACTCCATTTAGGACTGGGAAACAAACGCTAGCTTGCCTTAAGAAAAACACTCTGCTTTTGAGAAAAGAGCACTCTTCTATTCTTCTGTGTTTCCTATAGGGCCAGAAAAGTGAGCTTGATCAGAACAAAAGAACTGTGCTTCCTTCACACGGGCCATATCTAGTTCAACTCTGCTTAGGAAACTGACAAGAACAGTAGCTCCTCTTCAGTCCCATACACTGTACTTGCTGGGAACAGACCGAGTGCTATTTGCACTATGTATGGCAATGGGAGCGCAATAGTGACTTTCCTTACCAGAAAACAACTCTTGCCAATAGGATCAGAAACTGCATGTGATTCAACTAAATTTAGGACTAGGAAACCAATGCTAGCTCGCCTTACAAGAAATACACTCTGCTTTTGAGAAAAGAGCACTCTTCTACTCTACTGTGTTTCCTATGGGGTCCAAACAGTGAGCTTGCTCAGAACAAAAGAACTGTGCTTCCTACACACATGGACCAGATCTAGTTCAACTCTGCTTAGGAAACTGACAAGAACAGTATCTCCTATTCAGTCCAATACACTGTACTTGCTGGGAAGAGACGCGAGTGCTATTTGCACTGTGTATGGAATTTGGAGCACAATAGTGACTCTTCTTACCATAAAACAACTCTTGCTCGTAGGAACAAAAACTGCCTGTGACTCAACTCCATTTATGACTAGGAAACAAACGCTAGCTCACCTTACAAAAAACACACTCTGCTTTAGAGAAAAGAGCACTCTTCTACTCTACTGAGTTTCCTATAGGGCCAGAACAGTGAGCTTGCTCAGAACAAGAGAACTGTGCTTCCTACACACACGGGCCATATCTCGTAAAACTCTGCTTAGGAAACTGACAAGAACAGTAGCTCCTCTTCAGTCCAATACACTGTACTTGCTGGGAACAAACGCGAGTGCTATTTGCACTGTGTATGGCAGTGGGAACACAATAGTGACTTTCCTTAAAAGAAAACAACTATTGCTCGTTGGACCAAAAACTGCATGTGATTCAACTCCATTTAGGACTGTGAAACAAACGCTACCTCGCCTTACAAGAAACACACTCTGCTTTTGAGAAAAGAGCACTCTTCTACTCTACTGTGTTTCCTATGGGGTCGGAACAGTGAGCTTGCTCAGAACAAAAAATCTATGCTTCCTCCACACTCGGCCATATCTAGTTCAATTCTGCTTAGGAACCTGACATGAACAGTAGATCCTCTTCAGTCCAATACAGTTGTACTTGCTGGGAACAGACAACAGTGCTATTTGTCCTGTGTATGGCAATGGCAGCACAATAGTGACTCTTCTTACCAGAAAAGAACTCTTGCTCTTAGGACCAGAAACTGCATGGGATTCAACTCCATTTAGGACTGGGAAACAAACGCTAGCTCGCCTTACAAGAAACGCACTCTGCTTTTGAGTAAAGAGCACTCTTCTACTCTACTGTGTTTCCTGTGGGGTCAAACAGTGAGCTTGCTCAGAACAAAAGAACTGTGCTTCCTACACACATCGACCATATCTAGTTCAACTCTGCTTTGGAAACTGACAAGAAGAGAAGCTGCTCTTCAGTCCAATACACTGTACTTGCTGGGAACAGAAGCGAGTGCTATTTGCACTGTGTATGGCAATGACAACGCAATAGTGACTTTCCTTACCAGAAAACAACTCTTGCTCGTAGGACCACAAACTGCATGTGATTCAACGCCATTTAGGACTGGGAAACAAATGCTAGCTCGCCTTACAAAAACACACTCTGCTTTTGCGAAAAGAGCACTCTTCTACTCTACTGTGTTTCCTATAGGGCCAGAACAGTGAGCTTGCTCAGATCAAATGAACTGTGCTTCCTAGACACACGGGCCATATCTAGTTCAACTCTGCGTAGGAAACTGAGAAGAACAGTAGCTCCTCTTCAGTCCAATACACTGTAATTGCTGGGAACAGACAGGAGTGCTATTTGCACTGTGTATGGCAATGGGAGCGCAACAGTGACTTTCCTTACCAGAAAACAACTCTTGCTCGTAGGACCAGAAACTGCATGTGATTCAACTCCATTTAGGACTGGGAAACAAATGCTAGCTCGCCTTACAAGAAACACACTCTGCTTTTGAGAAAAGAGCACTCTTCTATTCTACTGTGTTTCCTATGGGGTCCGAACAGTGAGCTTGCTCAGAACAAAAGAACTGTGCTTCCTACACACATGGACCATATCTAGTTCAACTCTGCTTAGGAAACTGACAAGAACAGTAGCTCCTTTTCAGTCTAATACACTGTACTTGCTGGGAACAGACGCGAGTGCTATTTGCACTGTGTATGGCAATAAGAGCGCAATAGTGACTTTCCTCACCAGAAAACATCTCTTGCTCGTAGGACCAGAAACTGCATGTGATTCAACTCCATTTAGGACTGGGAAACAAACGCTAGATTGCCTTACAGAAAACACACTCTGCTTTTGAGAAAAGAGCACTCTTCTATTCTACTGTGTTTCCTATGGGGTCCGAACAGTGAGCTTGCTCAGAACAAAAGAACTGTGCTTCCTACACACACGGCCATATCTAGTTCAATTCTGCTTAAGAACCTGACAAGAACAGTAGATCCTCTTCAGTCCAATACACTGTACTTGCTGCGATCAGACGCCAGTGCTATTTGTCCTGTGTATGGCAATGGCAGCGCAATAGTGACTCTTCTTACCAGAAAACAACTCTTGCTCGTAGTACCAGAAACTGCATGGGTTTCAACTCAATTTAGGAATGCGAAACAAACGCTAGCTCGCCTTATAAGAAACACACTCTGCTTTAGAGAAAAGAGCACTCTTCTACTCTACTGTGTTTCCTATAGGGTCCAAACAGTGAGCTTGCTTAGAACAAAAGAACTGTGCTTCCTACACACACGGATAATATCTGGTTCAACTCTGCATAGCAAACTGACAAGAACAGTAGCACCTATTCAGTGCAATACACTGTACTTGCTTCGAACAGACGCGAGTGTTATTTGCACTGTGTATGGCAATGGGAGCACAATGTGACTTTCCTTACCAGAAAACAACTCTTGTTCGTAGGACCAGAAACTGCATGTGATTCAACGCCATTTAGGACTAGGAAACAAACGCTAGCTCACCTTACAAGAAACACACTCTGCTTTTGAGAAAAGAGCACTCTTCTACTCTACTGTGTTTCCTATAGGGCCAGAACAGTGAGCTTGCTCAGAACATAATAACTGTGCTTCCTACACACACGGGCCATATCTAGTTCAACTCTGCTTAGGAAACTGACAAGAACAGTAGCTCCTCTTCAGTCCGAAACACTGTACTTGCTGAGAACAGACTCGAGTGCTATTTGCCCTGTGTATGGCAATTGGAGCACAATAGTGACTTGTCTTACCAGAAAACAACTCTTGCTCGTAGGACAAAAAACTGCATGTGACTCAACTCCATTTAGGACTGAAAAACAAACTCTAGCTCGCCTTACAAGAAACACACTCTGCTTTTGAGAAAAGAGCACTCTTCAACTCTACTGTGTTTCCTATTGGGCCAGAACAGTGAGCTTGCACAGAAGATAAGAACTGTGCTTCCTACACACACGGGCCATATCTAGTTCAACTCTGCTAAGGAATCTGACAAGAACAGTAGCTCCTCTTCAGTCCGATACACTGTAATTCCTGGGAACAGACGTGAGTGCTATTTGCACTGTGTATGGCAATGAGAACGCAATAGTGACTTTCCTTACCAGGAAACAACTCTTGCTCGTAGGACCACAAACTGCATGTGATTCAACGCCATTTAGGACTGGGAAACAAATGCTAGCTCGCCTTACAAAAACACAATCTGCTTTTGCGAAAAGTGCACTCTTCTACTCTACTGTGTTTCCTATATGGCCAGAACAGTGAGCTTGCTCAGATCAAATGAACTGTGCTTCCTAGACACACAGGCCATATCTAGTTCAACTCTGCTTAGGAAACTGACAAGAACAGTAGCTCCTCTTCAGTCCAATACACTGTAATTTCTGGGAACAGACGGGAGTGCTATTTGCACTGTGTATGGCAATGGGAGCGCAAAAGTGACTTTCCTTACCAGAAAACAACTTTTGCTCGTAGGACCAGAAACTGCATGTGATTCAACTCCATTTAGGACTGGGAAACCAACGCTAGCTCGCCTTACAAGAAACACACTCTGCTTTTGAGAAAAGAGCACTCTTCTCTTCTACTGTGTTTCCTATGGGGTCCGAACAGTGAGCTTGCTCAGAACAAAAGAACTGTGCTTCCTACACACATGGAACATATCTAGTTCAACTCTGCTTAGGAAACTGACAAGAACAGTAGCTCCTCTTCAGTCCGAAACACTGTACTTGCTGAGAACAGACTCGAGTGCTATTTGCCCTGTGTATGGCAATTGGAGCACAATAGTGACTTGTCTTACCAGAAAACAACTCTTGCTCGTAGGACAAAAAACTGCATGTGACTCAACTCCATTTAGGACTGAAAAACAAACTCTAGCTCGCCTTACAAGAAACACACTCTGCTTTTGAGAAAAGAGCACTCTTCAACTCTACTGTGTTTCCTATTGGGCCAGAACAGTGAGCTTGCTCAGAAGATAAGAACTGTGCTTCCTACACACACGGGCCATATCTAGTTCAACTCTGCTAAGGAATCTGACAAAAACAGTAGCTCCTCTTCAGTCCAATACACTGTAATTCCTGGGAACAGACGTGAGTGCTATTTGTACTGTGTATGGCAATTTGAGCACAATAGTGACTTTCCTTACCAGAAAACAACTCTTGCTCATAGGACCAGAAACTGCATGTGATTCAACTCCATTTAGGACTGGGAAACAAACGCTAGCTCGCCTTACAAGAAACACACTCTGCTTTTGAGAAAGGAGCACTCTTCTACTCTACTGTGTTTCCTATGGGGTACGAACAGTGAGCTTGCTCAGAACAAAAGAACTGTGCTTCCTACACACACGGCCATATCTATTTCAATTCTGCTTAGGAACCTGACAAGAACAGTAGATCCTCTTCAGTCCAATACACTGTGCTTTCTGGGAACAGACGCCAGTGCTATTTGTCCTGTGTATGGCAATGGGAGCGCAATAGTGACTCTTCTTACCATAAAAAAAATCTTGCTCGTAGGACCAGAAACTGCATGTGATTCAACTCCATTTAGCACTGGGAAACAAACGCTAGCTCGCCTTACAAGAAACACACTCTGCTTTAGAGAAAAGAGCACTCTTCTACTCTACTGTGTTTCCTATAGGGCCAGAACAGTGAGCTTGCTCAGAACAAAAGAACTGTGCTTCCTACACACGGGCCATATCTAGTTCAACTCTGCTTAGGAAACTGACAAGAACAGTAGCTCCTATACAGTCCAATACACTGTACTTGCTGGGAACAGACGCGAGTGCTATTTGCACTGTGTATGGCATTTGGAGCGCAATAGTGACTCTTCTTACCAGAAAACAACTCTTGCTGGTAGTACCAAAAACTGCCTGTGACTCAACTCCATTTAGGACTGGGAAACAAACGCGAGCTTGCCTTACAAGAAATACACTCTGCTTTAGAGAAAAGAGCACTCTTCTACTCTACTGTGTTTCCTATAGGGCCAGAACATTGAGCTTGCTCAGAACATAATAACTGTGCTTCCTAGACACACGGGACATATCTAGTTCAACTCTGCTTAGGAAACTGAGAAGAACAGTAGCTCCTCTTCACTCCAATACACTGTACTTGCTGGGAACAGACGCGAGTGCTATTTGCACTGTGTATGGCAATGGGAGCGCAATAGTAACTTTCCTTACCAGAAAACAACTCTTGCTCTTAGCACCAGAAACTGCATGGGATTCAACTCCATTTAGGCCTCGCAAAAAAAAGCTAGCTCGCCTTACAAGAAACACACTCTGCTTTAGAGAAAAGAGCACTCTTCTACTCTACTGTGTTTCCTATGAGGTCCAAACAGTGAGCTTGCTCAGAACAAAAGAACTGTGCTTCCTACACACGGGCCATATGTAGTTCAACTCTGCTTAGGAAACTGACAAGAACAGTAGCTCCTCTTCAGTCCAATACACTGTACTTGCTGGGAGCAGACGCGAGTGCTATTTGCACTGTGTATGGCAATGAGAACGCAATAGTGACTTTCCTTACCAGAAAACAACTCTTGCTCGTAGGACCACAAACTGCATGTGATTCAACGCCATTTATGACTGGGAAAAAAATGCTAGCTCGCCTTACGAAAACACAATCTGCTTTTGCGAAAAGAGCACTCTTTTACTCTACTGTGTTTCCTATATGGCCAGAACAGTGAGCTAGCTCAGATCAAATGACCTGTGCTTCCTAGACACACGGGCCATATCTAGTTCAACTCTGCTTAGGAAACTGACAAGAACAGTCGCTCCTCTTCAGTCCAATACACTGTAATTTCTGGGAACAGACGGGAGTGCTATTTGCACTGTGTATGGCAATGGGAGCGCAAAAGTGACTTTCCTTACCAGAAAACAACTTTTGCTCGTAGGACCAGAAACTGCATGTGATTCAACTCCATTTAGGACTGGGAAACCAACGCTAGCTCGCCTTACATGAAACACACTCTGCTTTTGAGAAAAGAGCACTCTTCTACTCTACTGTGTTTCCTACAGGGTCCAAACAGTGAGCTTGCTCAGAACAAAAGAACTGTGCTTCCTACACACACGGATAATATCTGGTTCAACTCTGCACAGCAAACTGACAAGAACAGTAGCACCTATTCAGTGCAATACACTGTACTTGCTGGGAACAGACGCGAGTGCTATTTGCACTGTGTATGGCAATGGGAGCACAATGTAACTTTCCTTACCAGAAAACAACTCTTGTTCGTAGGACCAGAAACTGCATGTGATTCAACTCCATTTAGGACTAGGAAACAAACGCAAGCTCGCCTTACAAGAAACACACTCTGCTTTTGAGAAAAGAGCACTCTTCTACTCTACTGTGTTTCCTATGGGGTCCGAACAGTGAGCTTGCTCAGAACAAAAGAACTGTGCTTCCTACACACACGGCCATATCTATTTCAATTCTGCTTAAAAACCTGACAAGAACAGTAGATCCTCTTCAGTCCAATACACTGTACTTGCTGGGAACAGACGCCAGTGCTATTTGTCCTGTGTATGGCAATGGCAGCACAATAGTGACTCTTCCTACCATAAAACAACTCTTGTGCGTAGGACCAGAAATTGCATGTGATTCAACTCCATTTAGGACTGGGAAACAAACGCTAGCTCGCCTTACAAGAAACACACTCTGCTTTAGAGAAAAGAGCACTCTTCTACTCTACTGTGTTTCCTATAGGGCCAGAACAGTAAGCTTGCTCAGAACAAAAGAACTGTGCTAAATACACACACGGCCATATCTAGTTCAACTCTGCTTAGGAAACTGACAAGAACAGTAGCTCCTATTCAGTCCAATACACTGTACTTGCTGGGAACAGACGCGAGTGCTATTTGCACTGTGTATGGCATTTGGAGCGCAATAGTGACTCTTCTTACCAGAAAGCAACTCTTGCTCGTAGTACCAAAAACTGCCTGTGACTCAACTCCATTTAGGACTGGGAAACAAACGCGAGCTCGCCTTACAATAAACACACTGTGCTTTAGAGAAAAGAGCACTCTTCTACTCTACTGTGTTTCCTATAGGGCCAGAAAAGTGAGCTTGCTCAGAACATAACAACTGTGCTTCCTACACACACGGGCCATATCTAGTTCAACTCTGCTTAGGAAACTGACAAAAACAGTAGCTCCTCTTCAGTCCGATACACTGTACTTGCTTATAACAGACGCGAGTGCTATTTACACTGTGTATGGCAATGGGAGCACAATAGTGACTTTCCTTACCAGAAAACAACTCTTGCTCGTAGGACCAGAAACTGCATGTGATTCAACTCCATTTAGGACTGGGAATCAAATGCTAGCTCGCCTTACAAGAAACACACTCTACTTTTGAGAAAAGAGAACTCTTCTACTCTACTGTGTTTCCTATGGGGTCCAAACGGTGAGCTTGCTAAGAACAAAAGAACTGTGCGTCCTACACACAAGGATCATATGTAGTTCAACTCTGCTTAGGAAACTGACAATAACAGTAGCTCCTCTTAAGTCCAATACACTGTACTTGCTGGGAACAGACGCGAGTGCTATTTGCACTGTGTATGGCAATGAGACCACAATAGTGACTTTCCTTACTAGAAAACAACTCTTGCTCGTAGGGCCACAAACTGCATGTGATTCATTGCCATTTAGGACTAGGAAACAAACGCTAGCTCACCTTACAAGAAACACACTCTGCTTTAGAGAAAAGAGCACTCTTCTACTCTACTGTGTTTCCTACAGGGCCAGAACAGTGAGCTTGCTCAGAACAAAAGAACTGTGCTTCCTACACACGGGCCATATCTAGTTCAACTCTGCTTAGGAAACTGACAAGAACAGTAGCTCCTATACAGTCCTATACACTGTACTTGCTGGGAACAGACGCGAGTGCTATTTGCACTGTGTATGGCATTTGGAGCGCAATAGTGACTCTTCTTACCAGAAAACAACTCTTGCAGGTAGTACCAAAAACTGCCTGTGACTCAACTCCATTTAGGACTGGGAAACAAACGCGAGCTTGCCTTACAAGAAACACACTCTGCTTTAGAGAAAAGAGCACTCTTCTACACTACTGTGTTTCCTATGGGGTCCAAACAGTGAGCTTGCTCAGAACAAAAGAACTGTGCTTCCTACACACACGGACCATATGTTGTTCAACTCTGCTTAGGAAACTGACAAGAACAGTAGCTCCTCTTCAGTCCAATACACTGTACTTGCTGGGAACAGACGTGAGTGCTATTTGCACTGTGTATGGCAATGGGAGCACAATAGTGACTTTCATTACCAGAAAACAACTCTTGCTCATAGGACCAGAAACTGCATGTGATTCAAATCCATTTAGGAATGGGAAACAAACGCTAGCTCGCCTTAAAAGAAACACACTCATCTTTTCAGAAAAGAGCACTCATCTACTCTACTGTGTTTCCTATACGGACAGAACAGTGAGCTTGCTCAGAACATAAGAACTGTGCTTCCTACACACACGGGCCATATCTAGTTCAACTCTGCTTAGGAAACTGAGAAGAACAGTAGCTCCTCTTCAGTCCGATACACTGTAATTCCTGGGAACAGACGCGAGTGCTATTTGTACTGTGTATGGCAATGGGAGCACAATAGTGTCTTTCCTTACCAGAAAACAACTCTTGCTCGTAGGACCAGAAACTGCATGTGATTCAACTCCATTTAGGACTGGGAAACAAACGCTAGCTCGCCTTACAAGAAACACACTCTGCTTTTGAGAAAAGAGTACTCTTCTACTCTAATATGTTTCTTATGGGGTCCGAAAAGTGAGCTTGCTCAGAACAAAAGAACTGTGCTTCCTACACACACGGCCATATCTAGTTCAATTCTGCTTAGGAACCTGACAAGAACAGTAGATCCTATTCAGTCCAATACACTGTACTTGCTTGGAACAGACGCATGTGCTATTGGTCCTGTGTATGGCAATGGGAGCGCAATAGTGACTATTCTTACCATAAAACAACTCATGCTCGTAGGACCAGAAACTGCATGTGATTCAACTCCATTTAGGACTGGGATTCAAACGCTAGCTCGCCTTACAAGAAACACACTCTTCTTTAGAGGAAAGAGCACTCTTCTACTCTACTGTGTTTCCTATGGGGCCCAAAAACAGTGAGCTTGCTCAGAACATAATAACTGTGCTTCCTAGACACAAGGGCCATATCTAGTTCAACTCTGCTTAAGAAACTGAGAAGAAGAGTAGCTCCTCTTCACTTCAATACACTGTACTTGCTGGGAACAGACGCGAGGGCTATTTGCACTGTTTATGGCAATGGGAGCACAATGTGACTTTCCTTACCAGAAAACAACTCTTGTTCGTAGGACCAGAAACTGCATGTGATTCAACTCCATTTAGGACTAGGAAACAAACGCTAGCTCGCCTTACAAGAAACACACTCTGCTTTAGATAAAAGAGCACTCATCTACTCTACTGTGTTTCCTATAGGGCCAGAACAGTGAGCTTGCTCAGAACATAAGAACTGTGCTTCCTATACACACGGACCATATCTAGTTCAACTCTGCTTAGGAAACTGACAAGAACAGTAGCTCCTCTGCAGTCCGATACTCTGTAATTCCTGGGAACAGACGCGAGTGCTATTTGTACTGTGTATGGCAATGGGAGCACAATAGTGACTTTCCTTACCAGAAAACAACTCTTGCTGGTAGTACCAAAAACTGCCTGTGACTCAACTCCATTTAGGACTGGGAAACAAACGCGAGCTCGCCTTACAAGAAACACACTCTGCTTTAGAGAAAAGAGCACTCTTCTACTCTACTGTGTTTCCTATAGGGCCAGAACATTGAGCTTGCTCAGAACATAATAACTGTGCTTCCTAGACACACGGGACATATCTAGTTCAACTCTGCTTAGGAAACTGAGAAGAACAGTAGCTCCTCTTCACTCCAATACACTGTACTTGCTGGGAACAGATGCGAGTTCTATTTGCACTGTGTATGGCAATGGGAGCACAATAGTGACTTTCCTTACCAGAAAACAATTCTTGCTCTTAGGACCAGAAACTGCATGGGATTCAACTCCATTTAGGACTGGGAAACAAAAGCTAGCTCGCCTTACAAGAAACACACTCTGCTTTAGAGAAAAGAGCACTCTTCTAATCTACTGTTTTTCCTATGGGGTCCAAACAGTAAGCTTGCTCAGAACAAAAGAACTGTGCTTCCTACACACACGGACCATATGTAGTTCAACTCTGCTTAGGAAACTGACAAGAACAGTAGCTCCTCTTCAGTCCAATACACTGTACTTGCTGGGTACAGACGCGAGTGCTATTTGCACTGTGCATGGCAATGAGAACGCAATAGTGACTTTCCTTACCAGAGAACAACTCTTGCTCGTAAAACAACAAACTGCATGTGATTCATCGCCATTTAGGACTGGGAAACAAATGCTAGCTCGCCTTACAAAAACACACTCTGCTTTTGCGAAAAGAGCACTCTTCTACTCTACTGTGTTTCCTATAGGGCCAGAACAGTGAGCTTGCTCAGATCAAATGAACTGTTGTACCTAGACACACGGGCCTTAACTAGTTCAACTCTGCTTAGGAAACTGAGAAGAACAGTAGCTCCTCGTCAGTCCGATACACTGTAATTCCTGGGAACAGACGCGAGTGCTATTTGCACTGTGTATGGCAATAAGAGCGCAATAGTGACTCTTCTTACCAGAAAACAACTCTTGCTCGTAGTACCAGAAACTGCATGGGTTTCAACTCCATTTAGGACTACAAAACAAACGCTAGCTCGCCTTACAAAAAACACACTCTGCTTTAGAGAAAAGAGCACTCTTCTACTCTACTGTGTTTCCTATAGGGTCCAAACAGTGAGCTTGCTCAGAACAAAAGAACTGTGCTTCCTACACACACGGATAATATCTAGTTCAACTCTGCATAGGAAACTGACAATAACAGTAGCACATATTCAGTGCAATACACTGTACTTGCTGGGAACAGACGCGAGTGCTATTTGCACTGTGTATGGCAATGGGAGCACAATGTGACTTTCCTTACCAGAAAACAACTCTTGTTCGTAGGACCAGAAACTGCATGTGATTCAACTCCATTTAGGACTAGCAACCAAACGCTAGCTCGCCTTACAAGAAACACACTCTGCTTTAGATAAAAGAGCACTCATCTACTCTACTGTGTTTCCTATAGGGCCAGAACAGTGCGCTTGCTCAGAACATAAGAACTGTGCTTCCTACACACACGGGCCATATCTAGTTCAACTCTGCTTAGGAAACTGAGAAGAACAGTAGCTCCTCTTCAGTCCGATACACTGTAATTCCTGGGAACAGACGCGAGTGCTATTTGTACTGTGTATGGCAATGGGAGCGCAATAGTGACTTTCCTTACCAGAAAACAACTCTTGCTCTTAGGACCAGAAACTGCATGTGATTCAACTCCATTTAGGACTGGGAAACAAACGCTAGCTCGCCTTACAAGAAACACACTCTGCTTTTGAGAAAAGAGCACTCTTCTACTCTACTGTGTTTCCTATGGGGTCCGAACAGTGCGTTTGCTCAGAACAAAAGAACTGTGCTTCCTACACACCCGGCCATATCTAGTTCAATTCTGCTTAGGAACCTGACAAGAACAGTAGATCCTATTCAGTCCAATACACTGTACTTGCTGGGAACAGACGCATGTGCTATTGGTCCTGTGTATGGCAATGGGAACGCAATAGTGACTATTCTTACCATAAAACAACTCATGCTCGTAGGACCAGAAACTGCATGTGATTCCACTCCATTTAGGACTGGGAAACAAACGGTAGCTTGCCTTACAAGAAACACACTCTGCTTTTGAGAAAAGAGCACTCTTCTACTCTACTGTGTTTCCTATGGGGTCCGAACAGTGAGCTTGCTCAGAACAAAAGAACTGTGCTTCCTACACACATGGCCATATCTATTTCAATTCTGCTTAAAAACCTGACAAGAACAGTAGGTCCTCTTCAGTCCAATACACTGTACTAGCTGGGAACAGACGCCAGTGCTGTTTGTCCTGTGTATGGCAATGGCAGTGCAATAGTGACTCTTCTTACCATAAAACAAATCTTGCTCGTAGGACCAGAAACTGCATGTGATTCAACTCCATTTAGGAATGGGAAACAAACGCTAGCTCGCCTTACAAGAAACACACTCTGCTTTAGAGAAAAGAGCACTCTTCTACTCTACTGTGTTTCCTATAGGGCCAGAACAGTGAGCTTGCTCAGAACAAAAGAACTGTGCTTCATACACACGGGCCATATCTAGTTCAACTCTGCTTAGGAAACTGACAAGAACAGTAGCTCCTATTCAGTCCAATACACTGTACTTTCTGGGAACAGACACGAGTGCTATTTGCACTGTGTATGGCATTTGGAGCGTAATAGTGACTCTTCTTACCAGAAAACAACTCTTGCTCATAGTACCAAAAACTGCCTGTGACTCAACTCCATTTAGGACTGGAAAACAAACGCGAGCTCGCCTTATAAGAAACACAATCTGCTTTAGAGAAATGAGCACTCTTCTACTCTACTGTGTTTCCTATAAGGCCAGAACAGTGAGCTTGCTCCGAACATAATAACTGTGCCTCCTAGACACACGGGCCATATCTAGTTCAACTCTCCTTAGGAAACTGAGAAGAACAGTAGCTCCTCTTCACTCCAATACACTGTACTTGCTGGGAACAGACGCGAGTGCTATTTTCACTGTGTATGGCAATGTGAGCACAATGTGACTTTCCTTACCAGAAAACAACTCTTGTTCGTAGGACCAGAAACTGCACGTGATTCAACTCCATTTAGGACTAGGAAACAAACGCTAGCTCGCCTTACAAGAAACACACTCTGCTTTAGATAAAAGAGCACTCATCTACTCTACTGTGTTTCCTATAGGGCCAGAACAGTGAGCTTGCTCAGAACATAAGAACTGTGCTTCCTACACACACGGGCCATATCTAGTTCAACTCTGCTTAGGAAACTGACAAGAACAGTAGCTCCTCTTCAGTCCGATACACTGTAATTCCTGGGAACAGACGCGAGTGCTATTTGTACTGTGTATGGCAATGGGAGCGCAATAGTGACTTTCCTTACCAGAAAACAACTCTTGCTCGTAGGACCAGAAAATGCATGTGATTCAACTCCATTTAGGACTGGGAAACAAATGCTAGTTCGCCTTACAAAAACACACTCTGCTTTAGAGAAAAGAGCACTCTTCTACTCTACTGTGTTTCCTATAGGGCCAGAAGAGTAAGCTTGCTCAGAACAAGAGAACTGTGCTTCATACACACGGGCCATATCTAGTTCAACTCTGCTTAGGAAACTGACAAGAACAGTAGCTCCTATTCAGTCCAATACACTGTACTTTCTGGGAACAGACGCGAGTGCTATTTGCACTGTGTATGGCATTTGGAGCGCAATAGTGACTCTTCTTACCAGAAAACAACTCTTGCTAGTAGTACCAAAAACTGCCTGTGACTCAACTCCATTTAGGACTGGGAAACAAATGCGAGCTCGCCTTACAAGATACACACTCTGCTTTAGATAAAAGAGCACTCATCTACTCTACTGTGTTTCCTATAGGGCCAGAACAGTGAGCTTGCTCAGAACATAATAACTGTGCTTCCTAGACACACGGGCCATATCTAGTTCAACTCTGCTTAGGAAACTGAGAAGAACTGTAGCTCCTCTTCACTCCAATACACTGTACTTGCTGGGAACAGCCGCGAGTGCTATTTGCACTGTGTATGGCAATGGGAGCACAATGTGACTTTCCTTACCAGAAAACAACTCTTGTTCGTAGGACCAGAAACTGCATGTGATTCAACTCCATTTAGGACTAGGAAACAAATGCTAGCTCGCCTTACAAGAAACACACTCTGCTTTTGAGAAAAGAGCACTCATCTACTCTACTGTGTTTCCTATTGGGCCAGAATAGTGAGCTTGCTCAGAACATAAGAACTGTGCTTCCTACACACACGGGCCATATCTAGTTCAACTCTGCTTAGGAAACTGAGAAGAACAGTAGCTCCTCTTCAGTCCAATACACTGTAATTCCTGGGAACAGACGCTAGTGCTATTTGTACTGTGTATGGCAATGGGAGCACAATAGTGACTTTCCTTACCAGAAAACAACTCTTGCTCATAGGACCAGAAACTGCATGTGATTCAACTCCATTTAGGACTGGGAAACAAACGCTAGCTCGCCTTACAAGAAACACACTCTGCTTTTGAGAAAAGAGTACTCTTCCACTCTAATATGTTTCTTATGGGGTCCGAACAGTGAGCTTGCTCAGAACAAAAGAACTGTGCTTCCTACACACACGGCCATATCTAGTTCAATTCTGCTTAGGAACCTGACAAGAACAGTAGATCCTATTCAGTCCAATACACTGTACTTGCTTGGAACAGACGCATGTGCTATTGGTCCTGTGTATGGCAATGGGAGCGCAATAGTGACTATTCTTACCATAAAACAACTCATGCTCGTAGGACCAGAAACTGCATGTGATTCAACTCCATTTAGGACTGGGATTCAAATGCTAGCTCGCCTTACAAGAAACACACTCTTCTTTAGAGGAAAGAGCACTCTTCTACTCTACTGTGTTTCCTATAAGTTCCAAACAGTGAGCTTGCTCAGAACAAAAGAACTGTGCTTCCTACACACAGGGAAAATATCTGGTTCAACTCTGCATAGCAAACTGACAAGAACAGTAGCACCTATTCAGTGCAATACACTGTACTTGCTGGGAACAGACGCGAGTGCTATTTGCACTGTGTATGCCAATGGGAGCACAATGTGACTTTCCTTACCAGAAAACAACTCTTGTTCGTAGGACCAGAAACTGCATGTGATTCAACTCCATTTAGGACTAGGAAACAAACGCCAGCTCCCCTTACAAGAAACACACTCTGCTTTTGAGAAAAGAGCACTCTTCTACTCTACTGTGTTTCCTATGGAGTCCGAACAGTGAGCTTGCTCAGAAGAAAAGAACTGTGCTTCCTACACACACGGCCATATCTATTTCAATTCTGCTTAAAACCCTGACAAGAACAGTAGATCCTCTTCAGTCCAATACACTGTACTTGCTGGGAACAGACGCCAGTGCTATTTGTCCTGTGTATGGCAATGGCAGCGCAATAGTGACTCTTCTTACCATAAAACAACTCTTGCGCGTAGGACCAGAAACTGCATGTGATTCAACTCCATTTAGGACTGGGAAACAAACGCTAGCTCGCCTTACAAGAAACACACTCTGCTTTAGAGAAAAGAGCACTCATCTACTCTACTGTGTTTCCTATAGGGCCAGAACAGTGAGCTTGCTCAGAACATAATAACTGTGCTTCCTAGACACACGGGCCATATCTAGTTCAACTCTGCTTAGGAAACTGAGAAGAACAGTAGCTCCTCTTCACTCCAATACACTGTACTTGCTGGGAACAGCCGCGAGTGCTATTTGCACTGTGTATGGCAATGGGAGCACAATGTGACTTTCCTTACCAGATAACAACTCTTGTTCGTAGGACCAGAAACTGCATGTGATTCAACTCCATTTAGGACTAGGAAACAAACGCTAGCTCGCCTTACAAGAAACACACTCTGCTTTTGAGAAAAGAGCACTCATCTACTCTACTGTGTTTCCTATACAGCCAGAAGAGTGAGCTTGCTCAGAACATAAGAACTGTGCTTCCTACACACACGGGCCATATCTAGTTCAACTCTGCTTAGGAAACTGAGAAGAACAGTAGCTCCTCTTCAGTCCGATACACTGTAATTCCTGGGAACAGAAGCTAGTGCTATTTGTACTGTGTATGGCAATGGGAGCGCAATAGTGAGTTTCCTTACCACAAAACAACTCTTGCTCGTAGGACCAGAAACTGCATGTGATTCAACTCCATTTAGGACTGGGAAACAAACGCTAGCTCGCCTTACAAGAAACACACTCTGCTTTTGAGAAAAGAGTACTCTTCTACTCTAATATGTTTCTTATGGGGTCCGAAAAGTGAGCTTGCTCAGAACAAAAGAACTGTGCTTCCTACACACACGGCCATATCTAGTTCAATTCTGCTTAGGAACCTGACAAGAACAGTTGATCCTATTCAGTCCAATACACTGTACTTGCTTGGAACAGACGCATGTGCTATTGGTCCTGTGTTTGGCAATGGGAGCGCAATAGTGACTATTCTTACCATAAAACAACTCATGCTCGTAGGACCAGAAACTGCATGTGATTCAACTTCATTTAGGACTGGGATTCAAACGCTAGCTCGCCTTACAAGAAACACACTCTTCTTTAGAGGAAAGAGCACTCTTCTACTCTACTGTGTTTCCTATGGGGCCCCAAAACAGTGAGCTTGCTCAGAACATAATAACTGTGCTTCCTAGACACATGGGCCATATCTAGTTCAACTCTGCTTAAGAAACTGAGAAGAACAGTAGCTCCTCTTCACTTCAATACACTGTACTTGCTGGGAACAGACGCGAGGGCTATTTGCACTGTTTATGGCAATGGGAGCACAATGTGACTTTCCTTACCAGAAAACAACTCTTGTTCGTAGGACCAGAAACTGCATGTGATTCAACTCCATTTAGGACTAGGAAACAAACGCTAGCTCGCCTTACAAGAAACACACTCTGCTTTAGATAAAAGAGCACTCATCTACTCTACTGTGTTTCCTATAGGGCCAGAACAGTGAGCTTGCTCAGAACATAAGAACTGTGCTTCCTATACACACGGACCATATCTAGTTCAACTCTGCTTAGGAAACTGACAAGAACAGTAGCTCCTCTTCAGTCCGATACTCTGTAATTCTTGGGAACAGACGCGAGTGCTATTTGTACTGTGTATGGCAATGGGAGCACAATAGTGACTTTCCTTACCAGAAAACAACTCTTGCTGGTAATACCAAAAACTGCCTGTGACTCAACTCCATTTAGGACTGGGAAAAAAACGCGAGCTCGCCTTACAAGAAACACACTCTGCTTTAGAGAAAAGAGCACTCTTCTACTCTACTGTGTTTCCTATAGGGCCAGAACATTGAGCTTGCTCAGAACATAATAACTGTGCTTCCTAGACACACGGACATATCTAGTTCAACTCTGCTTAGGAAACTGAGAAGAACAGTAGCTCCTCTTCACTCCAATACACTGTACTTGCTGGGAACAGACGCGAGTTCTATTTGCACTGTGTATGGCAATGGGAGCACAATAGTGACTTTCCTTACCAGAAAACAATTCTTGCTCTTAGGACCAGAAACTGCATGGGATTCAACTCCATTTAGGACTGGGAAACAAAAGCTAGCTCGCCTTACAAGAAACACACTCTGCTTTAGAGAAAAGAGCACTCTTCTAATCTACTGTTTTTCCTATGGGGTCCAAACAGTAAGCTTGCTCAGAACAAAAGAACTGTGCTTCCTACACACACGGACCATATGTAGTTCAACTCTGCTTAGGAAACTGACAAGAACAGTAGCTCCTCTTCAGTCCAATACACTGTACTTGCTGGGTACAGACGCGAGTGCTATTTGCACTGTGCATGGCAATGAGAACGCAATAGTGACTTTCCTTACCAGAAAACAACTCTTGCTCGTAAAACAACAAACTGCGTGTGATTCATCGCCACTTAGGACTGGGAAACAAATGCTAGCTCGCCTTACAAAAACACACTCTGCTTTTGCGAAAAGAGCACTCTTCTACTCTACTGTGTTTCCTATAGGGCCAGAACAGTGAGCTTGCTCAGATCAAATGAACTGTTGTTCCTAGACACACGGGCCTTAACTAGTTCAACTCTGCTTAGGAAACTGAGAAGAACAGTAGCTCCTCGTCAGTCCGATACACTGTAATTCCTGGGAACAGACGCGAGTGCTATTTGCACTGTGTATGGCAATAAGAGCGCAATAGTGACTCTTCTTACCAGAAAACAACTCTTGCTCGTAGTACCAGAAACTGCATGGGTTTCAACTCCATTTAGGACTACAAAACAAACGCTAGCTCGCCTTACAAGAAACACACTCTGCTTTAGAGAAAAGAGCACTCTTCTACTCTACTGTGTTTCCTATAGGGTCCAAACAGTGAGCTTGCTCAGAACAAAAGAACTGTGCTTCCTACACACACGAATAATATCTAGTTCAACTCTGCATAGGAAACTGACAATAACAGTAGCACATATTCAGTGTAATACACTGTATTTGCTGGGAACAGACGCGAGTGCTATTTGCACTATGTATGGCAATGGGAGCACAATGTGACTTTCCTTACCAGAAAACAACTCTTGCTCGTAGGACCAGAAAATGCATGTGATTCAACTCCATTTAGGACTGGGAAACAAACGCGAGCTCGCCTTATAAGAAACACAATCTGCTTTAGAGAAATGAGCACTCTTCTACTCTACTGTGTTTCCTATAAGGCCAGAACAGTGAGCTTGCTCCGAACATAATAACTGTGCCTCCTAGACACACGGGCCATATCTAGTTCAACTCTCCTTAGGAAACTGAGAAGAACAGTAGCTCCTCTTCACTCCAATACACTGTACTTGCTGGGAACAGACGCGAGTGCTATTTGCACTGTGTATGGCAATGTGAGCACAATGTGACTTTCCTTACCAGAAAACAACTCTTGTTCGTAGGACCAGAAACTGCACGTGATTCAACTCCATTTAGGACTAGGAAACAAACGCTAGCTCGCCTTACAAGAAACACACTCTGCTTTAGATAAAAGAGCACTCATCTACTCTACTGTGTTTCCTATAGGGCCAGAACAGTGAGCTTGCTCAGAACATAAGAACTGTGCTTCCTACACACACGGGCCATATCTAGTTCAACTCTGCTTAGGAAACTGACAAGAACAGTAGCTCCTCTTCAGTCCGATACACTGTCATTCCTGGGAACAGACGCGAGTGCTATTTGTACTGTGTATGGCAATGGGAGCGCAATAGTGACTTTCCTTACCAGAAAACAACTCTTGCTCGTAGGACCAGAAAATGCATGTGATTCAACTCCATTTAGGGCTGGGAAACAAATGCTAGCTCGCCTTACAAAAACACACTCTGCTTTTGCGAAAAGAGCACTCTTCTACTCTACTGTGTTTCCTATAGTGCCAGAACAGTGAGCTTGCTCAGAACAAAAGAACTGTGCTTCCTACACACACGGCCATATCTAGTTCAATTCTGCTTAAGAACCTGACAAGAACAGTAGCACCTATTCAGTGCAATACACTGTACTTGCTGGGAACAGAGGCGAGTGCTATTTGAACTGTGTATGGCAATGGGAGCACAATGTGACTTTCCTTACCAGAAAACAACTCTTGTTCGTAGGACCAGAAACTGCATGTGATTCAACTCCATTTAGGACTAGGAAACAAATGCTAGCTCGCCTTACAAGAAACACACTCTGCTTTAGAGAAAAGAGCACTCTTCTACTCTACTGTGTTTCCTATAGGGCCAGAAGAGTAAGCTTGCTCAGAACAAAAGAACTGTGCTTCATACACACGGGCCATATCTAGTTCAACTCTGCTTAGGAAACTGACAAGAACAGTAGCTCCTATTCAGTCCAATACACTGTACTTTCTGGGAACAGACGCGAGTGCTATTTGCACTGTGTATGGCATTTGGAGCGCAATAGTGACTCTTCTTACCAGAAAACAACTCTTGCTAGTAGTACCAAAAACTGCCTGTGACTCAACTCCATTTAGGACTGGGAAACAAATGCGAGCTCGCCTTACAAGAAACACACTCTGCTTTAGATAAAAGAGCACTCATCTACTCTACTGTGTTTCCTATAGGGCCAGAACAGTGAGCTTGCTCAGAACATAATAACTGTGCTTCCTAGACACACGGGCCATATCTAGTTCAACTCTGCTTAGGAAACTGAGAAGAACAGTAGCTCCTCTTCACTCCAATACACTGTACTTGCTGGGAACAGCCGCGAGTGCTATTTGCACTGTGTATGGCAATGGGAGCACAATGTGACTTTCCTTACCAGAAAACAACTCTTGTTCGTAGGACCAGAAACTGCATGTGATTCAACTCCATTTAGGACTAGGAAACAAACGCTAGCTCGCCTTACAAGAAACACACTCTGCTTTTGAGAAAAGAGCACTCATCTACTCTACTGTGTTTCCTATCGGGCCAGAATAGTGAGCTTGCTCAGAACATAAGAACTGTGCTTCCTACACACACGGGCCATATCTAGTTCAACTCTGCTTAGGAAACTGAGAAGAACAGTAGCTCCTCTTCAGTCCGATACACTGTAATTCCTGGGAACAGACGCTAGTGCTATTTGTACTGTGTATGGCAATGGGAGCACAATAGTGACTTTCCTTACCAGAAAACAACTCTTGCTCGTAGGACCAGAAACTGCATGTGATTCAACTCCATTTAGGACTGGGAAACAAACGCTAGCTCGCCTTACAAGAAACACACTCTGCTTTTGAGAAAAGAGTACTCTTCCACTCTAATATGTTTCTTATGGGGTCCGAACAGTGAGCTTGCTCAGAACAAAAGAACTGTGCTTCCTACACACACGGCCATATCTAGTTCAATTCTGCTTAGGAACCTGACAAGAACAGTAGATCCTATTCAGTCCAATACACTGTACTTGCTTGGAACAGACGCATGTGCTATTGGTCCTGTGTATGGCAATGGGAGCGCAATAGTGACTATTCTTACCATAAAACAACTCATGCTCGTAGGACCAGAAACTGCATGTGATTCAACTCCATTTAGGACTGGGATTCAAACGCTAGCTCGCCTTACAAGAAACACACTCTTCTTTAGAGGAGAGAGCACTCTTCTACTCTACTGTGTTTCCTATGGGGCCCAAAAACAGTGAGCTTGCTCAGAACATAATAACTGTGCTTCCTAGACACATGGGCCATATCTAGTTCAACTCTGCTTAGGAAACTGAGAAGAACAGTAGCTCCTCTTCACTTCAATACACTGTATTTGCTGGGAACAGACGCGAGCGCTATTAGCACTGTGTATGGCAATGGGAGCACAATGTGACTTTCCTTACCAGAAAACAACTCTTGTTCGTAGGACCAAAAACTGCATGTGATTCAACTCCATTTAGGACTAGCAAACAAACGCTAGCTCGCCTTACAAGAAACACACTCTGCTTCAGATAAAAGAGCACTCATCTACTCTACTGTGTTTCCTATAGGGCCAGAAGAGTGAGCTTGCTCAGAACATAAGAACTGTTCTTCCTACACACACGGGCCATATCTAGTTCAACTCTGCTTAGGAAACTGACAAGAACAGTAGCTCCTCTTCAGTCCGATACACTGTAATTCCTGGGAACAGACGCGAGTGCTATTTGTACTGTGTATGGCAATGGGAGTGCAATAGTGACTTTCCTTACCAGAAAACAACTCTTGCTGGTAGTAACAAAAACTGCCTGTGACTCAACTCCATTTAGGACTGGGAAACAAACGCGAGCTCGCCTTACAAGAAACACACTCTGCTTTAGAGAAAAGAGCACTCTTCTACTCTACTGTGTTTCCTATAGGGCCAGAACATTGAGCTTGCTCAGAACATAATAACTGTGCTTCCTAGACACACGGGACATATCTAGTTCAACTCTGCTTAGGAAACTGAGAAGAACAGTAGCTCCTCTTTACTCCAATACACTGTACTTGCTGGGAAGAGACGCGAGTTCTATTTGCACTGTGTATGGCAATGGGAGCACAATAGTGACTTTCCTTACCAGAAAACCACTCTTGCTCTTAGGACCAGAAACTGCATGGGATTCAACTCCATTTAGGACTGGGAAACAAAAGCTAGCTCGCCTTACAAGAAACACACTCTGCTTTAGAGAAAAGAGCACTCTTCTACTCTACTGTTTTTCCTATGGGGTCCAAACAGTGAGCTTGCTCAGAACAAAAGAACTGTGCTTCCTAAACACACGGACCATATGTAGTTCAACTCTGCTTAGGAAACTGACAAGAACAGTAGCTCCTTTTCAATCCAATACACTGTACTTGCTGGGTACAGACGCGAGTGCTATTTGCACTGTGTATGGCAATGAGAACGCAATAGTGACTTTCCTTACCAGAAAACAACTCTTGCTCGTAGGACCACAAACTGCATGTGATTCAATGCCATTTAGGACTGAGAAACAAACGCTAGCTCGCCTTACAAAAACACACTCTGCTTTTGCGAAAAGAGCACTCTTCTACTCTACTGTGTTTCCTATAGGGCCAGAACAGTGAGCTTGCTCAGATCAAATGAACTGTGCTTCCTAGACACACGGGCCTTAACTAGTTCAACTCTGCTTAGGAAACTGAGAAGAACAGTAGCTCCTCTTCAGTCCAATACACTGTAATTGCTGGGAACAGACGGGAGTGCTATTTGCACTGTGTATGGCAATGGGAGCGCAACAGTGACTTTCCTTACCAGAAAACAACTCTTGCTCGTAGGACCAGAAACTGCATGTGATTCAACTCCCTTTAGGACTGGGAAACAAATGCTAGCTCGCCTTACAAGAAACACACTCTGCTTTTGAGAAAAGAGCACTCTTCTATTCTACTGTGTTTCCTATGGGGTCCGAACAGTGAGCTTGCTCAGAACAAAAGAACTGTGCTTCCTACACACATGGACCATATCTAGTTCAACTCTGCTTAGGAAACTGACAAGAGCAGTAGCTCCTCGTCAGTCCGATACACTGTAATTCCTGGGAACAGACGCGAGTGCTATTTGCACTGTGTATGGCAATAAGAGCACAATAGTGACTTTCTTTACCAGAAAACATCTCTTGCTCGTAGGACCTGAAACTGCATATGATTCAACTCCATTTAGGACTGGGAAACAAACGCTAGCTTGCCTTACAAAAAAACACACTCTGCTTTTGAGAAAAGAGCACTCTTCTCCTCTACTGTGTTTCCTATGGGGTCCGAACAGTGAGCTTGCTCAGAACAAAAGAACTGTGCTTCCTACACACACAGCCATATCTAGTTCAATTCTGCTTATTAACCTGACAAGAACAGTAGATCCTCTTCAGTCCAATACACTGTACTTGCTGCGATCAGACGCCAGTGCTATTTGTCCTGTGTATGGCAATGTCAGGGCAATAGTGACTCTTCTTACCAGAAAACAACTCTTGCTTGTAGTACCAGAAACTGCATGGGTTTCAACTCCATTTAGGACTACGAAACAAACGCTAGCTCGCCTTACAAGAAACACACTCTGCTTTAGATAAAAGAGCACTCATCTACTCTACTGTGTTTCCTATAGGGCCAGAACAGTGAGCTTGCTCAGAACATTAGAACTGTGCTTCCTACACACACGGGCCATATCTAGTTCAACTCTGCTTAGGAAACTGACAAGAACAGTAGCTCCTCTTCAGTCCGATACACTGTACTTTCTGGGAACAGACGCGAGTGCTATTTGTACTCTGTATGGCAATGGGAGCGCAATAGTGACTTTCCTTACCAGAAAACAACTCTTGCTCGTAGGACCAGAAACTCCATGTGATTTAAATCCATTTAGGACTGGGAAACAAACGCTAGCTCGCCTTACAAAAACTCACTCTGCTTTTGCAAAAAGAGCACTCTTCTAATCTACTGTGTTTCTTATGGGGTCCGAACAGTGAGCTTGCTCAGAACAAAAGAACTGTGCTTCCTACACACACGGTCATATCTAGTTCAATTCTGCTTAGGAACCTGACAAGAACAGTAGATCCTATTCAGTCCAATACACTGTACATGCTGGGAACAGACGCATGTGCTATTGGTCCTGTATATGGCAATGGAAGCGCAATAGTGACTATTCTTACCATAAAACAACTCATGATCGTAGGACCAGAAAATGCATGTGATTCTACTCCATTTAGGACTGGGATACAAACGCTAGCTCTCCTTACAAGAAACACACTCTGCTTTAGAGGAAAGAGCACTCTTCTACTCTACTGTGTTTCCTATGGGGTCCAAACAGTGAGTTTGCTCAGAACATAATAACTGTGCTTCCTAGACACATGGGCCACATCTAGTTCAACTCTGCTTAGGAAACTGAGAAGAACAGTAGCTCCTCTTCACTTCAATACACTGTACTTGCAGGGAACAGACGCGAGTGCTATTTGCACTGTGTATGGCAAAGGGAGCACAATGTGACTTTCCTTACCAGAAAACAACTCTTGTTCGTAGGACCAGAAACTGCATGTGATTCAACTCCATTTAGGAGTAGCAAACAAACGGTAGCTCGCCTTACAAGAAACACACTCTGCTTTAGATAAAAGAGCACTCATCTACTCTACTGTGTTTCCTATAGGGCCAGAACAGTGAGCTTGCTCAGAACATACGAACTGTGCTTCCTACACACACGGGCCATATCTAGTTCAACTCTGCGTAGGAAACAGACAAGAACAGTAGCTCCTATTCAGTCCGATACACTGTAATTCCTGGGAACAGACGCGAGTGCTATTTGTACTGTGTATGGCAATGGGAGCACAATAGTGTCTTTCCTTACCAGAAAACAACTCTTGCTCGTAGGACCAGAAACTGCATGTGATTCAACTCCATTTAGGACTGGGAAACAAGCGCTAGCTCGCCTTACAAGAAACACACTCTGCTTTTGAGAAAAGAGCACTCTTCTACTCTACTGTGTTTCTTATGGGGTCCGAACAGTGAGCTTGCTGAGAACAAAAGAACTGTGCTTCCTACACACACGGCCATATCTAGTTCAATTCTGCTTAGGAACCTGACAAGAACAGTAGATCCTATTCAGTCCAATACACTGTACTTGCTGGGAACAGACGCATGTGCTATTGGTCCTGTGTATGGCAATGGGAGCACAATAGTTACTATTCTTACCATAAAAAAACTCATGCTCGTAGGACCAGAAACTGCATGTGATTCCACTTAATTTAGGACTGGGATACAAACGCTAGCTCGCCTTACAAGAAACACACTCTGCTTTAGAGGAAAGAGCACTCTTCTACTCTACTGTGTTTCCTATGGGATCCAAACAGTGAGCTTGCTCAGAACAAAAGAACTGTGCTTCCTACACACACGGAGCATATCTAGTTCAACTCTGCTTAGGAAACTGACAAGAACAGTAGCTCCTCTTGAGTCCAATACACTGTACTTGCTGGGAACAGACGCGAGTGCTATTTGCACTGTGTATGGCATATGGAGCGCAATAGTGACTCTTCTTACCAGAAAACAACTCTTGCTGGTAGTACCAAAAACTGCCTGTGACTCAACTCCATTTAGGACTGGGAAACAAACGCGAGCTCGCCTTACAAGAAACACACTCTGCTTTAGAGAAAAGAGCACTCCTTTACTCTACTGTGTTTCCTATAGGGCCAGAACATTGAGCTTGCTCAGAACATAATAACTGTGCTTCCTAGACACACGAGACATATCTAGTTCAACTCTTCTTAGGAAACTGAGAAGAACAGTAGCTCCTCTTCACTCCAATACACTGTACTAGCTGGGAACAGACGCGAGTGCTATTTGCACTGTGTATGGCAATGGGAGCACAATAGTGACTTTCCTTACCAGAAAACAACTCTTGCTCTTAGGACCAGAAACTGCATGGGATTCAACTCCATATAGGACTGGGAAACAAAAGCTAGCTCGCCTTACAAGAAACACACTCTGCTTTAGAGAAAAGAGCACTCTTCTACTCTACTGTGTTTCCTATGGGGTCCAAACAGTGAGCTTGCTCAGAACAAAAGAACTGTGCTTCCTACACACACGGCCATATCTAGTTCAATTCTGCTTAGGAACCTGACAAGAACAGTAGATCCTCTTCAGTCCAATACACTGTACTTGCTGCGATCAGACGCCATTGCTATTTGCACTGTGTATGGCAATGAGAACGCAATAGTGACTTTCCTTACCAGAAAACAACTCTTGCTCGTAGGAATAGAAAATGCATGTGATTCAACGCCATTTAGGACTGGGAAACAAATGCTAGCTCGCCTTACAAAAACACACTCTGCTTTTGCGAAAAGAGCACACTTCTACTCTACTGTGTTTCCTATAGGGCAAGAACAGTGAGCTTGCTAAGATCAAATGAACTGTGCTTCCTACACACACAGATAATATCTAGTTCAACTCTGCTTAGGAAACTGACAAGAACAGTAGCACCTATTCAGTGCAATATACTGTATTGCTGGGAACAGAAGCGAGTGCTATTTGCACTGTGTATGGCAATGGGAGCACAATGTGACTTTCCGTACCAGAAAACAACTCTTGTTCGTAGGACCAGAAACTGCATGTGATTCAACTCCATTTAGGACTGGGAAACAAACGCTAGCTCACCTTACAAGAAACACACTCTGCTTTAGAGAAAAGAGCACTCATCTACTCTACTGTGTTTCCTAGAGGGCCAGAACAGTGAGCTTGCTCAGAACAAAAGAACTGTGCTTCCTACACACACGGCCATATCTAGTTCAATTCTGCTTAGGAACCTGATAAGAACAGTAGATCCTCTTCAGTCAAATACACTGTACTTTCTTGGAACAGATGCCAGTGCTATTTGTCCTGTGTATGGCAATGGCAGCGCCATAGTGACTATTCTTACCATAAAACAACTCTTGCTCATAGGAACTGAAACTGCATGTGATTCCACTCCATTTAGGACTGGGAAACAAACGCTAGCTCGCATTACAAGAAACACACTCTGCTTTAGAAAAAAGAGCACTCTCCTACTCTACTGTGTTTCCTATGGCGTCAAAGAGTGAACTTGCTCAGAACAAAAGAACTGTGCTTCCTACACACACGGGCCATATCTAGTTCAACTCTGCTTAGGAACCTGACAAGAACAGTAGATCCTCTTCAGTCCAATACACTGTACTTGCTGGGAACAGACGCGAGTGCTATTTGCACTGTGTATGGCAATGAGAGCACAATAGTGACTTTCCTTACCAGAAAACAACTCTTGCTCATAGGACTGCAAACTGCATGTGAATCAACTCCATTTAGGACTGGGAAACAAATGCTAGCTCGCCTTACAAGAAACACACTCTGCTTATGAGAAAAGAGCACTCTTCTACTCTACGGTGTTTCCTATGTGGTCCGAACATTGAGCTTTCTCAGAACAAAAGAACTGTGCTTCCTACACACACGGCCATATCAAGTTCAATTCTGCTAGGAACCTGACAAGAACAGTACATCCTCTTCAGTCCAATACACTGTACTTGCTGGGAAGAGACAACAGTGCTATTTGTCATGTGTATGGCAATGGCAGAGCAATAGTGACTATTCTTACCATTAAACATCTCTTGCTCGTAGGAACAGAAACTGCATGTGATTCCACTCCATTTAGGACTGGGAAACAAACGCTAGCTCGCATTACAAGAAACACACTCTGCTCTAGAGAAAAGAGCACTCTTCTACTCTACTGTGTTTCCTTTGGGGTGCAAACAGTGAGCTTGCTCAGAACAAAAGAACTGTGCTTCCTACACACACGGACCATATGTAGTTCAACTCTGCTTAGGAAACTGACAAGAACAGTAGCTCCTATTCAGTCCAATACACTGTACTTGCTGGGAAAAAACGCGAGTGCTATTTGCCCAGTGTATGGCAATGGGAGCGCAATAGTGACTTTCCTTACCAGAAAACAACTCTATTTCGTAGGACCAGAAACTGCATGTGATTCCACTCCATTTAGGACTGGGAAACACACGCTAGCTCGCTTTACAAGAAACACACTCTGCTTTGAGAAAAGAGCACTCTTGTATTCTACTGTGTTTCCTATGGGGTCCGAACAGTGAGCTTGCTCAGAACAAAAGAACTGAGCTTCCTACACACACGGGCCATATCTAGTTCAACTCTGCTTAGGAAACTGACAAGAACAGTAGCTCCTCTTGAGTCCAATACACTGTACTTGCTGGGAACAGACGCGAGTGCTATTTGCACTGTGTATGGCATATGGAGCGCAATAGTGACTCTTCTTACCAGAAAACAACTCTTGCTGGTAGTACCAAAAAATGCCTGTGACTCAACTCCATTTAGGACTGGGAAACAAACGCTGAGCTCGCCTTACAAGAAACACACTCTGCTTTAGAGAAAAGAGCACTCCTTTACTCTACTGTGTTTCCTATAGGGCCAGAACATTGAGCTTGCTCAGAACATAATAACTGTGCTTCCTAGACACACGAGACATATCTAGTTCAACTCTTCTTAGGAAACTGAGAAGAACAGTAGCTCCTCTTCACTCCAATACACTGTACTAGCTGGGAACAGACGCGAGTGCTATTTGCACTGTGTATGGCAATGGGAGCACAATAGTGACTTTCCTTACCAGAAAACAACTCTTGCTCTTAGGACCAGAAACTGCATGGGATTCAACTCCATTTAGGACTGGGAAACAAAAGCTAGCTCGCCTTACAAGAAACACACTCTGCTTTAGAGAAAAGAGCACTCTTCTACTCTACTGTGTTTCCTATGGGGTCCAAACAGTGAGCTTGCTCAGAACAAAAGAACTGTGCTTCCTACACACACGGCCATATCTAGTTCAATTCTGCTTAGGAACCTGACAAGAACAGTAGATCCTCTTCAGTCCAATACACTGTACTTGCTGCGATCAGACGCCATTGCTATTTGCACTGTGTATGGCAATGAGAACGCAATAGTGACTTTCCTTACGAGAAAACAACTCTTGCTCGTAGGAATAGAAAATGCATGTGATTCAACGCCATTTAGGACTGGGAAACAAATGCTAGCTCGCCTTACAAAAACACACTCTGCTTTTGCGAAAAGAGCACACTTCTACTCTACTGTGTTTCCTATAGGGCAAGAACAGTGAGCTTGCTAAGATCAAATGAACTGTGCTTCCTACACACACAGATAATATCTAGTTCAACTCTGCTTAGGAAACTGACAAGAACAGTAGCACCTATTCAGTGCAATATACTGTATTGCTGGGAACAGACGCGAGTGCTATTTGCACTGTGTATGGCAATGGGAGCACAATGTGACTTTCCTTACCAGAAAACAACTCTTGTTCGTAGGACCAGAAACTGCATGTGATTCAACTCCATTTAGGACTGGGAAACAAACGCTAGCTCACCTTACAAGAAACACACTCTGCTTTAGAGAAAAGAGCACTCCTTTACTCTACTGTGTTTCCTATAGGGCCAGAACATTGAGCTTGCTCAGAACATAATAACTGTGCTTCCTAGACACACGAGACATATCTAGTTCAACTCTTCTTAGGAAACTGAGAAGAACAGTAGCTCCTCTTCACTCCAATACACTGTACTAGCTGGGAACAGACGCGAGTGCTATTTGCACTGTGTATGGCAATGGGAGCACAATAGTGACTTTCCTTACCAGAAAACAACTCTTGCTCTTAGGACCAGAAACTGCATGGGATTCAACTCCATTTAGGACTGGGAAACAAAAGCTAGCTCGCCTTACAAGAAACACACTCTGCTTTAGAGAAAAGAGCACTCTTCTACTCTACTGTGTTTCCTATGGGGTCCAAACAGTGAGCTTGCTCAGAACAAAAGAACTGTGCTTCCTACACACACGGCCATATCTAGTTCAATTCTGCTTAGGAACCTGACAAGAACAGTAGATCCTCTTCAGTCCAATACACTGTACTTGCTGCGATCAGACGCCATTGCTATTTGCACTGTGTATGGCAATGAGAACGCAATAGTGACTTTCCTTACGAGAAAACAACTCTTGCTCGTAGGAATAGAAAATGCATGTGATTCAACGCCATTTAGGACTGGGAAACAAATGCTAGCTCGCCTTACAAAAACACACTCTGCTTTTGCGAAAAGAGCACACTTCTACTCTACTGTGTTTCCTATAGGGCAAGAACAGTGAGCTTGCTAAGATCAAATGAACTGTGCTTCCTACACACACAGATAATATCTAGTTCAACTCTGCTTAGGAAACTGACAAGAACAGTAGCACCTATTCAGTGCAATATACTGTATTGCTGGGAACAGACGCGAGTGCTATTTGCACTGTGTATGGCAATGGGAGCACAATGTGACTTTCCTTACCAGAAAACAACTCTTGTTCGTAGGACCAGAAACTGCATGTGATTCAACTCCATTTAGGACTGGGAAACAAACGCTAGCTCACCTTACAAGAAACACACTCTGCTTTAGAGAAAAGAGCACTCATCTACTCTACTGTGTTTCCTAGAGGGCCAGAACAGTGAGCTTGCTCAGAACAAAAGAACTGTGCTTCCTACACACACGGCCATATCTAGTTCAATTCTGCTTAGGAACCTGATAAGAACAGTAGATCCTCTTCAGTCCAATACACTGTACTTTCTTGGAACAGACGCCAGTGCTATTTGTCCTGTGTATGGCAATGGCAGCGCAATAGTGACTATTCTTACCATAAAACAACTCTTGCTCATAGGAACTGAAACTGCATGTGATTCCACTCCATTTAGGACTGGGAAACAAACGCTAGCTCGCATTACAAGAAACACACTCTGCTTTAGAAAAAAGAGCACTCTCCTACTCTACTGTGTTTCCTATGGCGTCCAAAGAGTGAACTTGCTCAGAACAAAAGAACTGTGCTTCCTACACACACGGGCCATATCTAGTTCAACTCTGCTTAGGAACCTGACAAGAACAGTAGATCCTCTTCAGTCCAATACACTGTACTTGCTGGGAACAGACGCGAGTGCTATTTGCACTGTGTATGGCAATGAGAGCACAATAGTGACTTTCCTTACCAGAAAACAACTCTTGCTCATAGGACTGCAAACTGCATGTGAATCAACTCCATTTAGGACTGGGAAACAAATGCTAGCTCGCCTTACAAGAAACACACTCTGCTTATGAGAAAAGAGCACTCTTCTACTCTACGGTGTTTCCTATGTGGTCCGAACAGTGAGCTTGCTCAGAACAAAAGAACTGTGCTTCCTACACACACGGCCATATCAAGTTCAATTCTGCTAGGAACCTGACAAGAACAGTACATCCTCTTCAGTCCAATACACTGTACTTGCTGGGAAGAGACAACAGTGCTATTTGTCATGTGTATGGCAATGGCAGAGCAATAGTGACTATTCTTACCATTAAACATCTCTTGCTCGTAGGAACAGAAACTGCATGTGATTCCACTCCATTTAGGACTGGGAAACAAACGCTAGCTCGCATTACAAGAAACACACTCTGCTCTAGAGAAAAGAGCACTCTTCTACTCTACTGTGTTTCCTTTGGGGTGCAAACAGTGAGCTTGCTCAGAACAAAAGAACTGTGCTTCCTACACACACGGACCATATGTAGTTCAACTCTGCTTAGGAAACTGACAAGAACAGTAGCTCCGATTCAGTCCAATACACTGTACTTGCTGGGAGAAAACGCGAGTGCTATTTGCCCAGTGTATGGCAATGGGAGCGCAATAGTGACTTTCCTTACCAGAAAACAACTCTTGTTCGTAGGACCAGAAACTGCATGTGATTCCACTCCATTTAGGACTGGGAAACACACGCTAGCTCGCTTTACAAGAAACACACTCTGCTTTTGAGAAAAGAGCACTCTTCTATTCTACTGTGTTTCCTATGGGGTCCGAACAGTGAGCTTGCTCAGAACAAAAGAACTGAGCTTCCTACACACACGGGCCATAACTAGTTCAACTCTGCTTAGGAAACTGACAAGAACAGTAGCTCCTCTTCAGTCCAATACACTGTACTTGCTGGGAACAGACGCGAGTGCTATTTGCACTGCGTATGGCAATGGGAGCACAATGTGACTTTCCTTACCAGAAAACAACTCTTGTTCGTAGGACCAGAAACTGCATGTGATTCAACTCCATTTAGGACTGGGAAACAAACGATAGCTCACCTTACAAGAAACACACTCTGCATTAGAGAAAAGAGCACTCATGTTCTCTACTGTGTTTCCTATAGGGCCAGAACAGTGATCTTGCTCAGAACATAAGAACTGTGCTTCCAACACACACGGATAATATCTAGTTCAACTCTGCTTAGGAAACTGACAAGAACAGTAGCTCCTCTTCAGTCCGATACACTGTACTTGCTTGGAACAGACGCCAGTGCTATTTGTCCTGTGTATGGCAATGGGGGCGCAATAGTGACTATTCTTACCATTAAACAACTCTTGCTCGTAGGACCAGAAACTGCATGTGATGCCACTCCATTTAGGACTGGGAAACAAACGCTAGCTCGCCTTACAAGAAACACACTCTGCTCTAGAGAAAAGTTCACTCTTCTACTCTACTGTGTTTTATACGGGGTGCAAACAGTGAGCTTGCTCAGAACAAAAGAACTGTGCTTCCTACACACACGGACCATATGAAGTTCAACTCTGCTTAGGAAACTGACAAGAACAGTAGCTCCTATTCAGTCCAATACACTGTACTTGCAGGGAAAAGACACGAGTGCTATTTGCCCTGTGTATGGCAATGGGAGCGCAATAGCGACTTTCCTTACCAGAAAACAACTCTTGTTCATAGGACCAGAAACTGCATGTGATTCAACTCCATTTAGGACTGGGAAACAAACGCTAGCTCGCCTTACAAGAAACACACTCTGCTTTTGAGAAAAGAGCACTCTTCTATTCTACTGTGTTTCCTAAGGGTTCCGAACAGTGAGCTTGCTCAGAACAAAAGAACAGTGCTTCCTACACACACAGATAATATCTAGTTCAACTCTGCTTAGGAAACTGAAAAGAACAGTAGCACCTCTTCAGTCCAATACACTGTACTTGCTGGGAAGAGACGCGAGTGCTATTTGCACTGTGTATGGCAATGGGAGCACAATGTGACTATCTTTAGCAGAAAACAACTCTTGTTCGTAGGACTAGAAATAGCATGTGATTCAACTCCATTTAGGACTGGGAAACAAACGATAGCTCGCCTTACAAGAAACACACTCTGCTTTAGAGAAAAGAGCACTCATGTACACTACTGTGTTTCCTATAGGGCCAGAACAGTGAGCTTGCTCAGAACATAAGAACTGTGCTTCCTACACACACGGGCCATATCTACTTCAACTCTGCTTAGGAAACTGACAAGAACAGTAGCTCCTCTTCAGTCTGATACACTGTACTTGCTGGGAACAGACGCGAGTGCTATTTGCACTGTGTATGGCAATGGGAACGCAATAGTGACATTCCTTAACAGAAAACAACTCTTGCTCGTAGGACCAGAAACTGCATGTGATTCAACTCCATTTAGGACTGGTAAACAAACGCTAGCTCGCCTTACAAGAAACACACTCTGCTTTTGAGAAAAGAGCACTCATCTACTCTACTGTGTTTCCTATGGGGTCCGAACAGTGAGCTTGCTCAGAACAAAAGAACTGTGCTTCCTACACACATGGCCATGTCTAGTTCAATTCTGCTTAGGAACCTGACAAGAACAGTAGATCCTCTTCAGTTAAATACACTGTACTTGCTGGGAACAGACGCCAGTGCTATTTGTCCTGTGTATGGCAATGGCAGTGCAATAGTGACTCTTCTTACCATAAAACAACTCTTGCTCATAGGACCAGAGACTGCATGTGATTCAACTCCATTTAGGACTGGGAAACAAACGCTAGCTTGCCTTACAAGAAACAAACTCTGCTTTAGAGAAAAGAGCACTCTTCTACTCTACAGTGTTTCCTATAGGGCCAGAACAGTGAGCTTGCTCAGAACAAAAGAACTGTGCTTCCTACACACGGGCCATATCTAGTTCAACTCTGCTTAGGAAACTGACAAGAACAGTAGATCCTCTTCATTCCAATACACTGTACTTGCTGGGAACAGACGCGAGTGCTATTTGCACTGTGTATGGCATTTGGAGCGCAATAGTGACTCCTCTTACCAGAAAACAACTCTTGCTCGTAGGACCAAAAACTGCCTGTGACTCAACTCTATTTAGGACTGGGAAACAAATGTGAGCTCGCCTTACAAGAAATACACTCTACTTTAGAGAAAAGAGCACTCTTCTACTCTACTGTGTTTCCTATAGGGCCAGAAGAGTGAGCTTGCTCAGAACAAAAGAACTGTGCTTCCTACACACACGGGCCATATCTATTTCAACTCTGCTTAGGAACCTGACAAGATCAGTAGATCATCTTCAGTCCAATACACTGTACTTGCTGGGAACAGACGCGAGTGCTATTTGCACTGTGTAATGCAATGAGAGCACAATAGTGACTTTCCTTACCAGAAAACAACTCTTGCTCATAGGACTACAAACTGCATGGGATTCAACTCCATTTAGGACTGGGAAACAAATGCCAGCTCGCCTTACAAGAAACACACTCTGCTTTTGAGAAAAGAGCACTCTTCCACTCTACGGTGTTTCCTATGGGGTCCAAACAGTGATCTTGCTCAGAACAAAAGAACTGTGCTTCCTACACACATGGACCATATCTAGTTCAACTCTGCTTAGGAAACTGACAAGAACAGTAGCTCCTGTTCAGTCCAATACACCGTACTTGCTGGGCACAGATGCGAGTGCTATTTGCACTGTGTATGGCATTTGGAGCACAATAGTGACTCTTCTTACAGAAAACAACTCTTGCTCTTAGGACCAAAAACTGCATGTGACTCAACTCCATTTAGGACTGGGAAACAAACGCGAGCTCACCTTAGAAAAAACACACTCTGCTTCAGAGAAAAGAGCACTCTTCTACTCTACTGTGTTTCCTATAGGGCCAGAACAGTGAGCTTGCTCAGAACAAAAGAACTGTGCTTCCTACACACGGGCCATATCTAGTTCAACTCTGCTTTGGAAACTGACAGGAACAGTAGATCCTCTTCATTCTAATACACTGTACTTGCTGGGAACAGACGCGAGTGCTATTTGCACTGTGTATGGCATTTGGAGAGCAATAGTGACTCTTCTTACCAGAAAACAACTCTTGCTCGTAGGACCAAAAACTGCCTATGACTCAACTCTATTTAGGACTGGGAAACAAATGCGAGCTCGCCTTACAAGAAATACACTCTACTTTAGAGAAAAGAGCACTCTTCTACTCTACTGTGTTTCCTATAGGGCCAGAACAGTGAGCTTGCTCAGAACATAAGAACTGTGCTACCTACACACCGGCCATATCTAGTTCAACTCTGATTAGGAACCTGACAAGAACAGTAGATCCTCTTCAGTCCAAAACACTGTACTTGCTGGGAACCGACGCGAGTGCTATTTTCACTGTGTATGGCAATGAGAGTGCAATAGTGACTTTCCTTACCAGAAAACAACTCTTGCTCATAGGACTACAAAGTGCATGTGATTCCACACCATTTAGGACTGGGAAACAAACGCTAGCTTGCATTACAAGAAACACACTCTGCTCTAGAGAAAAGTTCACTCTTCTACTCTACTGTGTTTCCAATGGGGTGCAAACAGTGAGCTTGCTCAGAACAAAAGAAATGTGCTTCCTACACACACGGACCATATGTAGTTCAACTCTGCATAGGAAACTGACAAGAACAGTAGCTCCTATTCAGTCCAATACACTGTACTTGCTGGGAAAAGACGCGAGTGCTATTTGCCCTGTGTATGGCAATGGGAGCGCAATAGTGACTTTCCTTACCAGAAAACAACTGTTGTTCATAGGACCAGAAACTGCATGTGATTCAACTCCATTTAGGACTGGGAAACAAACGCTAGCTCGCCTTACAAGAAACACACTCTGCTTTTGAGAAAAGTGCACTCTTCTATTCTACTGTGTTTCCTAAGGGGTCCGAACAGTGAGCTTGCTCAGAACAAAAGAACTGTGCTTCCTACACACATGGATAATATCTAGTTCAACTCTGCTTAGGAAACTGACAAGAACAGTAGCACCTCTTCAGTCCAATACACTGTACTTGCTGGGAAGAGACGCCAGTGCTATTTGCACTGTGTATGGCAATGGGAGCACAATGTGACTTTCTTTAGCAGAAAACAACTCTTGTTCGTAGGACTAGAAACTGCATGTGATTCAACTCCATTTAGGACTGGGAAACAAACGATAGCTCGCCTTACAAGAAACACACTCTGCCTTAGAGAAAAGAGCACTCATGTACTCTACTGTGTTTCCTATAGGGCCGGAACAGTGAGCTTGCTCAGAACATAAGAACTGTGCTTCCTACACACACGGGCCATATCTAGTTCAACTCTGCTTAGGAAACTGACAAGAACAGTAGCTCCTTTTCAGTCTGATACACTGTACTTCCTGGGAACAGACGCGAGTGCTATTTGCACTGTGTATGGCAATGGGAACGCAATAGTGACTTTCCTTACCAGAAAACAACTCTTGCTCGTAGGACCAGAAACTGCATGTGATTCAACGCCATTTAGGACTGGTAAACAAACGCTAGCTCGCCTTACAAGAAACACACTCTGCTTTAGAGAAAAGAGCACTCTTCTACTCTACTGTGTTTTCTATGGGGTCCGAACAGTGAGCTTGCTCAGAACAAAAGAACTGTGCTTCCTACACACATGGCCATGTCTAGTTCAATTCTGCTTAGGAACCTGACAAGAACAGTAGATCCTCTTCAGTTCAATACACTGTACTTGCTGGGAACAGACGCCAGTGCTATTTGTCCTGTGTATGGCAATGGCAGTGCAATAGTGACTCTTCTTACCATAAAACAACTCTTGCTCATAGGACCAGAGACTGCATGTGATTCAACTCCATTTAGGACTCTGAAACAAACGCTAGCTCGCCTTACAAGAAACAAACTCTGCTTTAGAGAAAAGAGCACTCTTCTACTCTACAGTGTTTCCTATAGGGCCAGAACAGTGAGCTTGCTCAGAACATAAGAATGTGCTTCCTACACACGGGCCATGTCTAGTTCAACTCTGCTTAGGAAACTGACAAGAACAGTAGCTCCTATTCAGTCCAATACACTGTACTTGCTGGGAACAGACGCGAGTGCTATTTGCACTGTGTATGGCATTTGGAGCGCAATAGTGACTCTTCCTACCAGAAAACAACTCTTGCTCGTAGGACCAAAAACTGCCTGCGACTCAATTCTATTTAGGACTGGGAAACAAATGCGAGCTCGCCTTACAAGAAATACACTCTACTTTAGAGAAAAGAGCACTCTTCAACTCTACTGTGTTTCCTATAGGGCCAGAACAGTGAGCTTGCTCAGAATATAATAACTGTGCTTCCTACACACACAGGCCATATCTATTTCAACTCTGCTTAGAAACCTGAAAAGACCACTAGATCCTCTTCAGTCCAATACACTGTACTTGCTGGGAACAGACGCGAGTGCTATTTGCACTGTGTATGGCAATGAGAGCGCAATAGTGACTTTCCTTACCAGAAAACAACTCTTGCTCATAGGACTACAAACTGCATGTGATTCAACTCCATTTAGGACTGCGAAACAAATGCTAGTTCGCCTTACAAGAAACACACTCTGCTTTTGAGAAAAGAGCACTCTTCTACTCTACGGTGTTTCCTATGGGGTCCAAACAGTGAGCTTGCTCAGAACAAAAGAACTGTGCTTCCTACATACACGGCCATATCTAGTTCAATTCTGCTTAGGAACCTGACAAGAACAGTAGATACTCTTCAGTCCAATACACTGTACTTGCTGGGAACAGACAACAGTGCTACTTGTCCTGTGTATGGCAATGGCAGCGCAATAGTGTCTTTCCTTACCAGAAAACAACTCTTGCTCGTAGGACCAGAAACTGCATGTGATTCAACTCCATTTAGGACTGGGAAACAAACGCTAGCTCGCATTATAAGAAACACACTCTGCTTTTGAGAAAAGAACACTCTTCTACTCAACTGTGTTTCCTATGGGGTCTGAACAGTGAGCTTGCACAGAACAAAAGAACTGTGCTTCCTACACACACGGCCATGTCTAGTTCAATTCTGCTTAGGAACCTGACAAGAACAGTAGATCGTCTTCAGTCCAATACACTGTACCTGCTGGGAACAGACGCCAGTGCTACTTGTCCTGTGGATGGCAATGGCAGCGCAATAGTGACTCTTCTTACCATAAAACAACTCTTGCTCCTAGGACCAGAAACTGCATGTGATTCAACTCCATTTAGGACTGGGAAACAAATGCTAGCTCGCCTTACAAGAAACACACTCTGCTTTAGAGAAAAGAGCACTCTTCTACTCTACTGTGTTTCCTATACGGCCAGAACAGTGAGCTTGCTCAGAACAAAAGAACTGTGCTTCCTACACACGGGCCATATCTATTTCAACTCTGCTTAGGAAACTGACAAGAACTGTAGCTCCTATTCTGTACAATACACTGTACTTGCTGGGAACAGACGGGAGTGCTATTTGCACTGTGTATGGCATTTGGAGCGCAATAGTGACTCTTCTTACCAGAAAACAACTCTTGCTCGAAGGACCAAAAACTGCCTGTGACTCAACTCCATTTAGGACTGGGAAACAAACGCGAGCTCACCTTACAAGAAATACACTGTGCTTTAGAGAAAAGAGCACTCTTCCACTCTACTGTGTTTCCTATAGGGCCAGAACAGTGAGCTTGCTCAGAACATAAGAACTGTGCTTCCTACACACACGGGCCATATCTAGTTCAACTCTGCTTAGGAACCTGACAAGAACAGTAGATCCTCTTCAGTCCAATACACTGTACTTGCTGGGAACAGACGTGAGTGCTATTTGCACTGTGTATGTCAATGAGAGCACAATAGTGACTTTCCTTACCAGAACACAACACTTGCTCATAGGACCACAAACTGCATGTTATTCAACGCCATTTAGGACTGGGAAACAAATGCTACCTCGCCTTAAAAGAAACACACTCTGCTTTTGAGAAAAGAGCACTCTTCTACTCTACTGTGTTTCCTATGGGGTCCGAACAGTGAGCTTGCTCAGAACAAAAGAACTGTGCTTCCTACACACACGGGTCATATCTAGTTCAACTCTGGTTAGAAAACTGACAAGAACACTATCTCCTCTTCTGTCCAATACACTGTACTTGCTGGGAACAGACGCGAGTGCTATTTGCACTGTGTATGGCAATGGGAGCGCAATAGTGACTCTTCTTACCAGAAAACAACTCTTGCTCGTAGGACCAGAAACTGCATGGGATTCAACTTCGTTTCTGACTGGGAATCAAACACTAGCTAGCCTTACAAGAAACACACTCTGCTTTTGAGAAAAGAGCACTCTTCTATTCTACTCTGTTTCCTATAGGGCCAGAACAGTGAGCTTGCTCAGAACAAAAGAACTGTGCTTCCTACACACACGGGCCATATCTAGTTCAACTCTGCTTAGAAAACTGACAAGAACAGTAGCTCCTCTTCAGTCCAATACACTGTACTTGCTGGGAACAGACGCGAGTGCTATTTGTACTGTGTATGGCAAGGGAACGCAATAGTGACTCTTCTTACCAGAAAACAACTCTTGCTTGCAGGACCAGAAACTGCGTGGGATTCAACTCCGTTTCTGACTGGGAAACAAACACTAGCTAGCCTTACAAGAAACATACTCTGCTTTTGAGAAAAGAGCACTCTTCTACTCTACTGTGTTTCCTATAGGGCCAGAACAGTGAGCTTGCTCAGTAAAAGAACTGTGCTTCCTACACACGGGCCATATCTACTTCAACTCTGCTTAGGAAACTGACAAGAACAGTAGATCCTATTCATTCCAATACACTGTACTTGTTGGGAACAGACGCGAGTGCTATTTGCACTGTGTATGGCATTTGGAGCGCAATAGTGACTCTTCTTACCAGAAAACAACTCTTGCTCGTAGGACCAAAAACTGCCTGTGACTCAACTCTATTTAGGACTGGGAAACAAATGCGAGCTCGCCTTACAAGAAATACACTCTACTTTAAAGAAAAGAGCACTCTTCTACTCTACTGTGTTTCCTATAGGGCCAGAACAGTGAGCTTGCTCAGAACATAAGAACTGTGCTTCCTACACACACCGGCCATATCTAGTTCAACTCTGCTTAGGAACCTGACAAGAACAGTAGATCCTCTTCAGTCCAATACACTGTACTTGCTGGGAACAGACGCGAGTGCTATTTGCACTGTGTATGGCAATGAGAGCGCAATAGTGACTTTCCTTACCAGAAAACAACTCTTGCTCATAGGACTACAAACTGCATGTGATACAACGCCATTTAGGACTGGGAAACAAATGCTAGCTCGCCTTACAAGAAACACTCTGCTTTTGAGAAAAGAGCACTTTTCTACTCTACGGTGTTTCCTATGTGGTCTGAACAGTGAGCTTGCTCAGAACAAAAGAACTGTTCTTCCTACATACACGGCCATATCTAGTTCAATTCTGCTTAGGAATCTGACAAAAACAGTAGATCCTCTTCAGTCCAATACACTGTACTTGCTTGGAACAGACAACAGTGCTATTTGTCCTGTGTAATGCAATGGCAGCACAATAGTGGCTTTCCTTACCAGAAAACAACTCTTGCTCGTAGGACCAGAAACTGCATGTGATTCAACTCCATTTAGGACTGGGAAACATACGCTAGCTCGCGTTATAAGAAACACACTCTGCTTTTGAGAAAAGAACACTCTTCTACTCTACTGTGTTTCCTATGGGGTCTGAACAGTGAGCTTGCTCAGAACAAAAAAAAAAACGTGATTCCTACACACACGGCCATGTCTAGTTCAATTCTGCTTAGGAACCTGACAAGAACAGTAGATCCTCTTCAGTCCAATACACTGTACTTGCTGGGAACAGACGCGAGTGCTATTTGCACTGTGTATTGCAATGAGAGCACAATAGTGACTTTCCTTACCAGAACACAACTCTTGCTCATAGGACCACAAACTGCATGTTATTCAACGCCATTTAGGACTGGAAAACAAATGCTAGCTCGCCTTAAAAGAAACACACTCTGCTTTTGAGAAAAGAGCACTCTTCTACTCTACTGTGTTTCCTATGGGGTCCGAACAGTGAGCTTGCTCAGAACAAAAGAACTGTGCTTCCTACACACACGGGTCATATCTAGTTCAACTCTGGTTAGAAAACTGACAAGAACACTATCTCCTCTTCTGTCCAATACACTGTACTTGCTGGGAACAGACGCGAGTGCTATTTGCACTGTGTATGGCAATGGGAGCACAATAGTGACTCTTCTTACCAGAAAACAACTCTTGCTCATAGGACCAGAAACTGCATGGGATTCAACTTCGTTTCTGACTGGGAAACAAACACTAGCTAGCCTTACAAGAAACACACTCTGCTTTTGAGAAAAAAGCACTCTTCTACTCTACTGTGTTTCCTAAAAGGCCTGAAGAGTGAGCTTGCTTAGAACAAAAGAACTGTGCTTCCTACACACACGGGCCATATCTAGTTCAACTCTGCTTAGGAAACTGACAAGAACAGTATTCCTCCTCAGTCCAATACACTGTACATGCTGGGAACAGACACCCGTGCTATTTGCCCTGTGTATGACAATGGGAGCTTAATTGTGACTCTTCTTACCAGAAAACAACTCTTGCTCGTAGGACCGGAAACTGCATGGGATTCAACTCCATTTATGACTGGGAAACGAATGCTAGCTCGCCTTACAAGAAACACACTCTGCTTTTGAGAAAAGAGCACTCTTCTAGTCTACTGTGTTTCCTATGGTGTCCGAACAGTGAGCTTGCTCAGAAAAAAAGAACTGTGCTTCCTACACACACAGGCCATATCTAGTTCAACTCTGCTTAGGAAACTGACAAGAACAGTATCTCCTCTTCAGTCCAATACACTGTACTTGCTGGGAGCAGACACGAGTGCTATTTGCACTGTGTATGGCAATGGGAGCGCAATAGTGACATTATTACCAGAAAACAACTCTTGCTCGTAGGACCAGAAACTGCATGGGATTCAACTTTGTTTCTGACTGGGAAACAAACACTAGCTAGCCTTACAAGAAACACACTCTGCTTTTGAGAAAAGAGCACTCTTCTATTCTACTGTGTTTCCTATAGGGCCAGAACAGTGAGCTTGCTCAGAACAATAGAACTGTGCTTCCTACACACACGGACCATATCTAGTTCAACTCTTCTTAGGAAACTGACAAGAACATTAGCTCCTCTTCACTCCAATACACTGTACGTGCTGGGAACAGACGCGAGTGCTATTTGCACTGTGTATGGCAAAGGGAGCACAATAGTGACTTTCCTTACCAGAAAACAACTCTTGCTCATAGTACCAGAAACTGCATGTGATTCAAATCCATTTAGGACTGGGAAACAAACTCTAGCTCACCCTACAAGAAACACACTCTGCTTTTGAGAAAAGAGGACTCTTCTACTCTACTGTGTTTCCTATAGGGCCAGAACAGTGAGCTTGCTCAGAACAAAAGAACTGTGCTTCCTACACACACTGCCATATCTAGTTCAACTCTGCTTAGAAAACTGACAAGAACAGTAGCTCCTCTTCAGTCCAATACACTGTATTTGCTGGGAACAGACGCGAGTGCTATTTGCACTGTGTATGGCAAGGGAACGCAATAGTGACTCTTCTTACGAGAAAACAATTCTTGTTTGCAGGACCAGAAACTGCGTGGGATTCAACTCCGTTTCTGACTGGGAAACAAACACTAGCTAGCCTTACAAGAAACACACTCTGCTTTTGAGAAAAGAGCACTCTTCTACTCTACTGTGTTTCCTATGGGGTCCGAACAGTGAGCTTGCTTAGAAAAAAATAACTGTGCTTACTACACACACGTGTCATATCTAGTTCAACTCTGCTTAGGAAACTGACAAGAACAGTAGCTCCTCTTCTTTCCAATACACTGTACTTGCTGGGAGCAGACGCGAGTGCTATTTGCACTGTGTATGGCAATGGGAGCGCAATAGTGACTCTTCTTACCAGAAAACAACTCTTGCTCGTAGGACCAGAAACTGCATGTGATTCAACTCCATTTAGGAATGGAAAACAAATGCTAGCTCGCCTTACAAGAAACACACTCTGCTTTTGAGAAAAAAGCACTATTCTACTCTACTGTGTACCCTATGGGGTCCGAAAAGTGGGCTTGCTCAGAAGAAAAAAACTGTGCTTCCTACACACACGGCCATATCTAGTTCAAGTCTGCTTAGGAACCTGACAAGAACAGTAGATCTTTTTCAGTCCAATACACTGTACTTGCTGTGAACAGACGCCAGTGCTATTTGTCCTGTGTATGGCAATGGCAGCGCAATAGTGAGTCTTCTTACCAGAAAACAACTCTTGCTCCTAGTACCAAAAACTGCATGGGATTCAACTCCATTTAGGACTGCAAAACAAACGCTAGCTGGCCTTACAAGAAACACACTCTGCTTTAGAGAAAAGAGCACTCTTCTACTCTACTGTGTTTCCTATGGGTTCCAAACAGTGAGCTTGCTCAGAACAAAAGAACTGTGCTTCCTACACACACGGATCATATCTAGTTCAACTCTGCTTAGGAAACTGACAAGAACAATAGCACCTATTCAGTCCAATACACTGTACTTGCTGGGAACAAACGCGAGTGCTATTTGCACTGTGTATGGCAATGGGAGCGCAATGTGACTTTCCTTACCAGAAAACAACTCTTGCTCATAGGAACAGAAACTGCATGTGTTTCAACTCCATTTATGACTGGGAAACAAACGCTAGCTTGCCTTACAAAAAACACACTCTGCTTTTGAGAAAAGAGCACTTTTCTACTCTACTGTGTTTCCTAAGGGGTCCGAACAGTGAGCTTGCTCAGAGCAAAAGAACTGTGCTTCCTACACACACGGCCATATCTAGTTCAAGTCTGATTAGGAACCTGACAAGAGCAGTAGATCCTCTTCAGTCCAAAACACTGTACTTGCTGGGAACAGACGCCAGTGCTATTTGTCCTGTGTATGGCAATGGCAGCGCAATAGTGACTATTCTTAACATAAAACAACTCTTGCTCGTAGGACCAGAAAGTGCATGTGACTCAACTCCATTTAGGACTGGGAAACAAACTCTAGCTCGCTTTACAAGAAACACACTCTACTTTTGAGAAAAGAGCACTCTTCTACTCTACTGTGTTTCCTATAGGGCCAAAACAGTGAGCTTGCTCAGAAAAAAAGAACTGTGCTTCCTACACACACGGGCCATATCTAGTTCAACTCTGCTTAGGAAACTGAGAAGAACAGTAGCTCCTCTTCAGTCCAATACACTGTACTTGCTGGGAACAGACGGGAGGGCTATTTGCACTGTGTATGGCAATGAGAGCGCAATAGTGACTTTCCTTACCAGAAAACAACTCTTGCTCGTAGGACCAGAAACTGCATGTGATTCAACTCCATTTAGGAATGGAAAACAAACGCTAGCTCGCCTACAAGAAACACACTCTGCTTTTGAGAAAAAAGCACTCTTCTACTCTACTGTGTTCCCTATGGGTTCCGAACAGTGAGCTTGCTCAGAACAAAAAAACTGTGCTTCCTACACACACGGCCATATCTAGTTCAAGTCTGCTTAGGAACCTGACAAGAACAGTAGATCTTCTTCAGTCCAATACACTGTACTTGCTGCGAACAGACGCCAGTGCTATTTGTCCTGTGTATGGCAATGGCAGCGCAATAGTGACTCTTCTTACCATAAAACAACTCATGCTCTTAGGACTAGAAACTGCATGTGATTCAACTCCATTTTGGACTGGGAAACAAACGCTAGCTCGCCTTAAAAGAAATGCACTCTGCTTTTGAAAAAAGAGTACTCTTCTACTCTACTGTGTTTCCTATGGGGTCTGAACAGTGAGCTTGCTCAGAACAAAAGAACTGTGCTTCCTACACACACGGGCCACATGTAGTTCAACTCTGTTTAGGAAACTGACAGGAACAGTAGCTCCTCTTCAATCCAATACACTGTACTTGCTGGGAAAAGACACGAGTGCTATTTGCCCTGTGTATGGCAATGGGAGCGCAATAGTGACTTTCCTTACCAGAAAACAACTCTTGTTCATAGGACCAGAAACTGCATGTGATTCAACTCCATTTAGGACTGGGAAACAAACGCTAGCTCGCCTTACAAGAAACACACTCTGCTTTTGAGAAAAGAGCACTCTTCTATTCTACTGTGTTTCCTAAGGGTTCCGAACAGTGAGCTTGCTCAGAACAAAAGAACTGTGCTTCCTACACACACAGATAATATCTAGTTCAACTCTGCTTAGGAAACTGACAAGAACAGTAGCACCTCTTCAGTCCAATACACTGTACTTGCTGGGAAGAGACGCGAGTGCTATTTGCACTGTGTATGGCAATGGGAGCACAATGTGACTATCTTTAGCAGAAAACAACTCTTGTTCGTAGGACTAGAAATAGCATGTGATTCAACTCTATTTAGGACTGGGAAACAAACGATAGCTCGCCTTACAAGAAACACACTCTGCTTTAGAGAAAAGAGCACTCATGTACACTACCGTGTTTCCTATAGGGCCAGAACAGTGAGCTTGCTCAGAACATAAGAACTGTGCTTCCTACACACACGGGCCATATCTAGTTCAACTCTGCTTAGGAAACTGACAAGAACAGTAGCTCCTCTTCAGTCTGATACACTGTACTTGCTGGGAACAGACGCGAGTGCTATTTGCACTGTGTATGGCAATGGAAACGCAATAGTGACATTCCTTACCAGAAAACAACTCTTGCTCCTAGGACCAGAAACTGCATGGGATTCAACTCCATTTAGGACTGGTAAACAAACGCTAGCTCGCCTTACAAGAAACACACTCTGCTTTTGAGAAAAGAGCACTCTTCTACTCTACTGTGTTTCCTATGGGGTCCGAAGAGTGAGCTTGCTCAGAACAAAAGAACTGTGCTTCCTACACACATGGCCATGTCTAGTTCAATTCTGCTTAGGAACCTGACAAGAACAGTAGATCCTCTTCAGTTAAATACACTGTACTTGCTGGGAACAGATGCCAGTGCTATTTGTCCTGTGTATGGCAATGGCAGTGCAATAGTGACTCTTCTTACCATAAAACAATTCTTGCTCTTAGGACCAGAGACTGCATGGGATTCAACTCCATTTAGGACTGGGAAACAAAAGCTAGCTCGCCTTACAAGAAACACACTCTGCTTTAGAGAAAAGAGCACTCTTCTAATCTACTGTTTTTCCTATGGGGTCCAAACAGTAAGCTTGCTCAGAACAAAAGAACTGTGCTTCCTACACACACGGACCATATGTAGTTCAACTCTGCTTAGGAAACTGACAAGAACAGTAGCTCCTCTTCAGTCCAATACACTGTACTTGCTGGGTACAGACGCGAGTGCTATTTGCACTGTGCATGGCAATGAGAACGCAATAGTGACTTTCCTTACCAGAAAACAACTCTTGCTCGTAAAACAACAAACTGCATGTGATTCATCGCCATTTAGGACTGGGAAACAAATGCTAGCTCGCCTTACAAAAACACACTCTGCTTTTGCGAAAAGAGCACTCTTCTACTCTACTGTGTTTCCTATAGGGCCAGAACAGTGAGCTTGCTCAGATCAAATGAACTGTTGTTCCTAGACACACGGGCCTTAACTAGTTCAACTCTGCTTAGGAAACTGAGAAGAACAGTAGCTCCTCGTCAGTCCGATACACTGTAATTCCTGGGAACAGACGCGAGTGCTATTTGCACTGTGTATGGCAATAAGAGCACAATAGTGACTCTTCTTTCCAGAAAACAACTCTTGCTCGTAGTACCAGAAACTGCATGGGTTTCAACTCCATTTAGGACTACAAAACAAACGCTAGCTCGCCTTACAAGAAACACACTCTGCTTTAGAGAAAAGAGCACTCTTCTACTCTACTGTGTTTCCTATAGGGTCCAAACAGTGAGCTTGCTCAGAACAAAAGAACTGTGCTTCCTACACACACGGATAATATCTAGTTCAACTCTGCATAGGAAACTGACAATAACAGTAGCACATATTCAGTGCAATACACTGTATTTGCTGGGAACAGACGCGAGTGCTATTTGCACTGTGTATGGCAATGGGAGCACAATGTGACTTTCCTTACCAGAAAACAACTCTTGTTCGTAGGACCAGAAAGTGCATGTGATTCAACTCCATTTAGGACTAGCAAACAAACGCTAGCTCGCCTTACAAGAAACACACTCTGCTTTTGAGAAAAGAGCACTCTTCTACTCCACTGTGTTTCCTATGGGGTCTGAACAGTGCGTTTGCTCAGAACAAAAGAACTGTGCTTCCTACACACCCGGCCATATCTAGTTCAATTCTGCTTAGGAACCTGACAAGAACAGTAGATCCTATTCAGTCCAATACACTGTACTTGCTGGGAACAGACGCATGTGCTATTGGTCCTGTGTATGGCAATGGGAACGCAATAGTGACTATTCTTACCATAAAACAACTCATGCTCGTAGGACCAGAAACTGCATGTGATTCCACTCCATTTAGGACTGGGAAACAAACGGTAGCTTGCCTTACAAGAAACACACTCTGCTTTTGAGAAAAGAGCACTCTTCTACTCTACTGTGTTTCCTATGGGGTCCGAACAGTGAGCTTGCTCAGAACAAAAGAACTGTGCTTCCTACACACATGGCCATATCTATTTCAATTCTGCTTAAAAACCTGACAAGAACAGTAGGTCCTCTTCAGTCCAATACACTGTACTTGCTGGGAACAGACGCCAGTGCTGTTTGTCCTGTGTATGGCAATGGCAGTGCAATAGTGACTCTTGTTACCATAAAACAAATCTTGCTCGTAGGACCAGAAACTGCATGTGATTCAACTCCATTTAGGAATGGGAAACAAACGCTAGCTCGCCTTACAAGAAACACACTCTGCTTTAGAGAAAAGAGCACTCTTCTACTCTACTGTGTTTCCTATAGGGCCAGAACAGTGAGCTTGCTCAGAACAAAAGAACTGTGCTTCATACACACGGGCCATATCTAGTTCAACTCTGCTTAGGAAACTGACAAGAACAGTAGCTCCTATTCAGTCCAATACACTGTACTTTCTGGGAACAGACACGAGTGCTATTTGCACTGTGTATGGCATTTGGAGCGTAATAGTGACTCTTCTTACCAGAAAACAACTCTTGCTCATAGTACCAAAAACTGCCTGTGACTCAACTCCATTTAGGACTGGAAAACAAACGCGAGCTCGCCTTATAAGAAACACAATCTGCTTTAGAGAAATGAGCACTCTTCTACTCTACTGTGTTTCCTATAAGGCCAGAACAGTGAGCTTGCTCCGAACATAATAACTGTGCCTCCTAGACACACGGGCCATATCTAGTTCAACTCTCCTTAGGAAATTGAGAAGAACAGTAGCTCCTCTTCACTCCAATACACTGTACTTGCTGGGAACAGACGCGAGTGCTATTTGCACTGTGTATGGCAATGTGAGCACAATGTGACTTTCCTTACCAGAAAACAACTCTTGTTCGTAGGACCAGAAACTGCACGTGATTCAACTCCATTTAGGACTAGGAAACAAACGCTAGCTCGCCTTACAAGAAACACACTCTGCTTTAGATAAAAGAGCACTCATCTACTCTACTGTGTTTCCTATAGGGCCAGAACAGTGAGCTTGCTCAGAACATAAGAACTGTGCTTCCTACACACACGGGCCATATCTAGTTCAACTCTGCTTAGGAAACTGACAAGAACAGTAGCTCCGGTTCAGTCCGATACACTGTAATTCCTGGGAACAGACGCGAGTGCTATTTGTACTGTGTATGGCAATGGGAGCGCAATAGTGACTTTCCTTACCAGAAAACAACTCTTGCTCGTAGGACCAGAAAATGCATGTGATTCAACTCCATTTAGGACTGGGAAACAAATGCTAGCTCGCCTTACAAAAACACACTCTGCTTTTGCGAAAAGAGCACTCTTCTACTCTACTGTGTTTCCTATAGGGCCAGAACAGTGAGCTTGCTCAGAACAAAAGAACTGTGCTTCCTACACACACGGCCATATCTAGTTCAATTCTGCTTAAGAACCTGACAAGAACAGTAGCACCTATTCAGTGCAATACACTGTACTTGCTGGGAACAGAGGCGAGTGCTATTTGAACTGTGTATGGCAATGGGAGCACAATGTGACTTTCCTTACCAGAAAACAACTCTTGTTCGTAGGACCAGAAACTGCATGTGATTCAACTCCATTTAGGACTAGGAAACAAATGCTAGCTCGCCTTACAAGAAACACACTCTGCTTTAGAGAAAAGAGCACTCTTCTACTCTACTGTGTTTCCTATAGGGCCAGAAGAGTAAGCTTGCTCAGAACAAAAGAACTGTGCTTCATACACACGGGCCATATCTAGTTCAACTCTGCTTAGGAAACTGACAAGAACAGTAGCTCCTATTCAGTCCAATACACTGTACTTTCTGGGAACAGACGCAAGTGCTATTTGCACTGTGTATGGCATTTGGAGCGCAATAGTGACTCTTCTTACCAGAAAACAACTCTTGCTAGTAGTACCAAAAACTGCCTGTGACTCAACTCCATTTAGGACTGGGAAACAAATGCGAGCTCGCCTTACAAGAAACACACTCTGCTTTAGATAAAAGAGCACTCATCTACTCTACTGTGTTTCCTATAGGGCCAGAACAGTGAGCTTGCTCAGAACATAATAACTGTGCTTCCTAGACACACGGGCCATATCTAGTTCAACTCTGCTTAGGAAACTGAGAAGAACAGTAGCTCCTCTTCACTCCAATACACTGTACTTGCTGGGAACAGCCGCGAGTGCTATTTGCACTATGTATGGCAATGGGAGCACAATGTGACTTTCCTTACCAGAAAACAACTCTTGTTCGTAGGACCAGAAACTGCATGTGATTCAACTCCATTTAGGACTAGGAAACAAACGCTAGCTCGCCTTACAAGAAACACACTCTGCTTTTGAGAAAAGAGCACTCATCTACTCTACTGTGTTTCCTATCGGGCCAGAATAGTGAGCTTGCTCAGAACATAAGAACTGTGCTTCCTACACACACGGGCCATATCTAGTTCAACTCTGCTTAGGAAACTGAGAAGAACAGTAGCTCCTCTTCAGTCCGATACACTGTAATTCCTGGGAACAGACGCTAGTGCTATTTGTACTGTGTATGGCAATGGGAGCACAATAGTGACTTTCCTTACCAGAAAACAACTCTTGCTCGTAGGACCAGAAACTGCATGTGATTCAACTCCATTTAGGACTGGGAAACAAACGCTAGCTCACCTTACAAGAAACACACTCTGCTTTAGAGAAAAGAGCACTCATCTACTCTACTGTGTTTCCTAGAGGGCCAGAACAGTGAGCTTGCTCAGAACAAAAGAACTGTGCTTCCTACACACACGGCCATATCTAGTTCAATTCTGCTTAGGAACCTTATAAGAACAGTAGATCCTCTTCAGTCAAATACACTGTACTTTCTTGGAACAGACGCCAGTGCTATTTGTCCTGTGTATGGCAATGGCAGCGCCATAGTGACTATTCTTACCATAAAACAACTCTTGCTCATAGGAACTGAAACTGCATGTGATTCCACTCCATTTAGGACTGGGAAACAAACGCTAGCTCGCATTACAAGAAACACACTCTGCTTTAGAAAAAAGAGCACTCTCCTACTCTACTGTGTTTCCTATGGCGTCCAAAGAGTGAACTTGCTCAGAACAAAAGAACTGTGCTTCCTACACACACGGGCCATATCTAGTTCAACTCTGCTTAGTAACCTGACAAGAACAGTAGATCCTCTTCAGTCCAATACACTGTACTTGCTGGGAACAGACGCGAGTGCTATTTGCACTGTGTATGGCAATGAGAGCACAATAGTGACTTTCCTTACCAGAAAACAACTCTTGCTCATAGGACTGCAAACTGCATGTAAATCAACTCCATTTAGGACTGGGAAACAAATGCTAGCTCGCCTTACAAGAAACACACTCTGCTTATGAGAAAAGAGCACTCTTCTACTCTACGGTGTTTCCTATGTGGTCCGAACATTGAGCTTTCTCAGAACAAAAGAACTGTGCTTCCTACACACACGGCCATATCAAGTTCAATTCTGCTAGGAACCTGACAAGAACAGTACATCCTCTTCAGTCCAATACACTGTACTTGCTGGGAAGAGACAACAGTGCTATTTGTCATGTGTATGGCAATGGCAGAGCAATAGTGACTATTCTTACCATTAAACAACTCTTGCTCGTAGGAACAGAAACTGCATGTGATTCCACTCCATTTAGGACTGGGAAACAAACGCTAGCTCGCATTACAAGAAACACACTCTGCTCTAGAGAAAAGAGCACTCTTCTACTCTACTGTGTTTCCTTTGGGGTGCAAACAGTGAGCTTGCTCAGAACAAAAGAACTGTGCTTCCTACACACACGGACCATATGTAGTTCAACTCTGCTTAGGAAACTGACAAGAACAGTAGCTCCTATTCAGTCCAATACACTGTACTTGCTGGGAAAAAACGCGAGTGCTATTTGCCCAGTGTATGGCAATGGGAGCGCAATAGTGACTTTCCTTACCAGAAAACAACTCTTGTTCGTAGGACCAGAAACTGCATGTGATTCCACTCCATTTAGGACTGGGAAACACACGCTAGCTCGCTTTACAAGAAACACACTCTGCTTTTGAGAAAAGAGCACTCTTCTATTCTACTGTGTTTCCTATGGGGTCCGAACAGTGAGCTTGCTCAGAACAAAAGAACTGAGCTTCCTACACACACGGGCCATATCTAGTTCAACTCTGCTTAGGAAACTGACAAGAACAGTAGCTCCGATTCAGTCCAATACACTGTACTTGCTGGGAGAAAACGCGAGTGCTATTTGCCCAGTGTATGGCAATGGGAGCGCAATAGTGACTTTCCTTACCAGAAAACAACTCTTGTTCGTAGGACCAGAAACTGCATGTGATTCCACTCCATTTAGGACTGGGAAACACACGCTAGCTCGCTTTACAAGAAACACACTCTGCTTTTGAGAAAAGAGCACTCTTCTACTCTACGGTGTTTCCTATGTGGTCCGAACAGTGACCTTGCTCAGAAAAGAAGAACTGTGCTTCCTACACACACGGCCATATCAAGTTCAATTCTGCTAGGAACCTGACAAGAACAGTACATCCTCTTCAGTCCAATACACTGTACTTGCTGGGAAGAGACAACAGTGCTATTTGTCATGTGTATGGCAATGGCAGAGCAATAGTGACTATTCTTACCATTAAACAACTCTTGCTCGTAGGAACAGAAACTGCATGTGATTCCACTCCATTTAGGACTGGGAAACAAACGCTAGCTCGCATTACAAGAAACACACTCTGCTCTAGAGAAAAGAGCACTCTTCTACTCTACTGTGTTTCCTTTGGGGTGCAAACAGTGAGCTTGCTCAGAACAAAAGAACTGTGCTTCCTACACACACGGACCATATGTAGTTCAACTCTGCTTAGGAAACTGACAAGAACAGTAGCTCCGATTCAGTCCAATACACTGTACTTGCTGGGAGAAAACGCGAGTGCTATTTGCCCAGTGTATGGCAATGGGAGCGCAATAGTGACTTTCCTTACCAGAAAACAACTCTTGTTCGTAGGACCAGAAACTGCATGTGATTCCACTCCATTTAGGACTCGGAAACACACGCTAGCTCGCTTTACAAGAAACACACTCTGCTTTTGAGAAAAGAGCACTCTTCTATTCTACTGTGTTTCCTATGGGGTCCGAACAGTGAGCTTGCTCAGAACAAAAGAACTGAGCTTCCTACACACACGGGCCATATCTAGTTCAATTCTGCTTAGGAAACTGACAAGAACAGTAGCTCCTCTTGAGTCCAATACACTGTACTTGCTGGGAACAGACGCGAGTGCTATTTGCACTGTGTATGGCATATGGAGCGCAATAGTGACTCTTCTTACCAGAAAACAACTCTTGCTGGTAGTACCAAAAACTGCCTGTGACTCAACTCCATTTAGGACTGGGAAACAAACGCGAGCTCGCCTTACAAGAAACACACTCTGCTTTAGAGAAAAGAGCACTCCTTTACTCTACTGTGTTTCCTATAGGGCCAGAACATTGAGCTTGCTCAGAACATAATAACTGTGCTTCCTAGACACACGAGACATATCTAGTTCAACTCTTCTTAGGAAACTGAGAAGAACAGTAGCTCCTCTTCACTCCAATACACTGTACTAGCTGGGAACAGACGCGAGTGCTATTTGCACTGTGTATGGCAATGGGAGCACAATAGTGACTTTCCTTACCAGAAAACAACTCTTGCTCTTAGGACCAGAAACTGCATGGGATTCAACTCCATTTAGGACTGGGAAACAAAAGCTAGCTCGCCTTACAAGAAACACACTCTGCTTTAGAGAAAAGAGCACTCTTCTACTCTACTGTGTTTCCTATGGGGTCCAAACAGTGAGCTTGCTCAGAACAAAAGAACTGTGCTTCCTACACACACGGCCATATCTAGTTCAATTCTGCTTAGGAACCTGACAAGAACAGTAGATCCTCTTCAGTCCAATACACTGTACTTGCTGCGATCAGACGCCATTGCTATTTGCACTGTGTATGGCAATGAGAACGCAATAGTGACTTTCCTTACCAGAAAACAACTCTTGCTCGTAGGAATAGAAAATGCATGTGATTCAACGCCATTTAGGACTGGGAAACAAATGCTAGCTCGCCTTACAAAAACACACTCTGCTTTTGCGAAAAGAGCACACTTCTACTCTACTGTGTTTCCTATAGGGCAAGAACAGTGAGCTTGCTAAGATCAAATGAACTGTGCTTCCTACACACACAGATAATATCTAGTTCAACTCTGCTTAGGAAACTGACAAGAACAGTAGCACCTATTCAGTGCAATATACTGTATTGCTGGGAACAGACGCGAGTGCTATTTGCACTGTGTATGGCAATGGGAGCACAATGTGACTTTCCTTACCAGAAAACAACTCTTGTTCGTAGGACCAGAAACTGCATGTGATTCAACTCCATTTAGGACTGGGAAACAAACGCTAGCTCACCTTACAAGAAACACACTCTGCTTTAGAGAAAAGAGCACTCATCTACTCTACTGTGTTTCCTAGAGGGCCAGAACAGTGAGCTTGCTCAGAACAAAAGAACTGTGCTTCCTACACACACGGCCATATCTAGTTCAATTCTGCTTAGGAACCTGATAAGAACAGTAGATCCTCTTCAGTCCAATACACTGTACTTTCTTGGAACAGACGCCAGTGCTATTTGTCCTGTGTATGGCAATGGCAGCGCCATAGTGACTATTCTTACCATAAAACAACTCTTGCTCATAGGAACTGAAACTGCATGTGATTCCACTCCATTTAGGACTGGGAAACAAACGCTAGCTCGCATTACAAGAAACACACTCTGCTTTAGAAAAAAGAGCACTCTCCTACTCTACTGTGTTTCCTATGGCGTCCAAAGAGTGAACTTGCTCAGAACAAAAGAACTGTGCTTCCTACACACACGGGCCATATCTAGTTCAACTCTGCTTAGGAACCTGACAAGAACAGTAGATCCTCTTCAGTCCAATACACTGTACTTGCTGGGAACAGACGCGAGTGCTATTTGCACTGTGTATGGCAATGAGAGCACAATAGTGACTTTCCTTACCAGAAAACAACTCTTGCTCATAGGACTGCAAACTGCATGTGAATCAACTCCATTTAGGACTGGGAAACAAATGCTAGCTCGCCTTACAAGAAACACACTCTGCTTATGAGAAAAGAGCACTCTTCTACTCTACGGTGTTTCCTATGTGGTCCGAACAGTGAGCTTGCTCAGAACAAAAGAACTGTGCTTCCTACACACACGGCCATATCAAGTTCAATTCTGCTAGGAACCTGACAAGAACAGTACATCCTCTTCAGTCCAATACACTGTACTTGCTGGGAAGAGACAACAGTGCTATTTGTCATGTGTATGGCAATGGCAGAGCAATAGTGACTATTCTTACCATTAAACAACTCTTGCTCGTAGGAACAGAAACTGCATGTGATTCCACTCCATTTAGGACTGGGAAACAAACGCTAGCTCGCATTACAAGAAACACACTCTGCTCTAGAGAAAAGAGCACTCTTCTACTCTACTGTGTTTCCTTTGGGGTGCAAACAGTGAGCTTGCTCAGAACAAAAGAACTGTGCTTCCTACACACACGGACCATATGTAGTTCAACTCTGCTTAGGAAACTGACAAGAACAGTAGCTCCGATTCAGTCCAATACACTGTACTTGCTGGGAGAAAACGCGAGTGCTATTTGCCCAGTGTATGGCAATGGGAGCGCAATAGTGACTTTCCTTACCAGAAAACAACTCTTGTTCGTAGGACCAGAAACTGCATGTGATTCCACTCCATTTAGGACTGGGAAACACACGCTAGCTCGCTTTACAAGAAACACACTCTGCTTTTGAGAAAAGAGCACTCTTCTATTCTACTGTGTTTCCTATGGGGTCCGAACAGTGAGCTTGCTCAGAACAAAAGAACTGAGCTTCCTACACACACGGGCCATATCTAGTTCAACTCTGCTTAGGAAACTGACAAGAACAGTAGCTCCTCTTCAGTCCAATACACTGTACTTGCTGGGAACAGACGCGAGTGCTATTTGCACTGCGTATGGCAATGGGAGCACAATGTGACTTTCCTTACCAGAAAACAACTCTTGTTCGTAGGACCAGAAACTGCATGTGATTCAACTCCATTTAGGACTGGGAAACAAACGATAGCTCACCTTACAAGAAACACACTCTGCATTAGAGAAAAGAGCACTCATGTTCTCTACTGTGTTTCCTATAGGGCCAGAACAGTGATCTTGCTCAGAACATAAGAACTGTGCTTCCAACACACACGGATAATATCTAGTTCAACTCTGCTTAGGAAACTGACAAGAACAGTAGCTCCTCTTCAGTCCGATACACTGTACTTGCTTGGAACAGACGCCAGTGCTATTTGTCCTGTGTATGGCAATGGGGGCGCAATAGTGACTATTCTTACCATTAAACAACTCTTGCTCGTAGGACCAGAAACTGCATGTGATGCCACTCCATTTAGGACTGGGAAACAAACGCTAGCTCGCCTTACAAGAAACACACTCTGCTCTAGAGAAAAGTTCACTCTTCTACTCTACTGTGTTTCATACGGGGTGCAAACAGTGAGCTTGCTCAGAACAAAAGAACTGTGCTTCCTACACACACGGACCATATGAAGTTCAACTCTGCTTAGGAAACTGACAAGAACAGTAGCTCCTATTCAGTCCAATACACTGTACTTGCAGGGAAAAGACACGAGTGCTATTTGCCCTGTGTATGGCAATGGGAGCGCAATAGTGACTTTCCTTACCAGAAAACAACTCTTGTTCATAGGACCAGAAACTGCATGTGATTCAACTCCATTTAGGACTGGGAAACAAACGCTAGCTCGCCTTACAAGAAACACACTCTGCTTTTGAGAAAAGAGCACTCTTCTATTCTACTGTGTTTCCTAAGGGTTCCGAACAGTGAGCTTGCTCAGAACAAAAGAACTGTGCTTCCTACACACACAGATAATATCTAGTTCAACTCTGCTTAGGAAACTGAAAAGAACAGTAGCACCTCTTCAGTCCAATACACTGTACTTGCTGGGAAGAGACGCGAGTGCTATTTGCACTGTGTATGGCAATGGGAGCACAATGTGACTATCTTTAGCAGAAAACAACTCTTGTTCGTAGGACTAGAAATAGCATGTGATTCAACTCCATTTAGGACTGGGAAACAAACGATAGCTCGCCTTACAAGAAACACACTCTGCTTTTGAGAAAAGAGCACTCTTCTACTCTACTATGTTTCGTATAGGGCCAGAACACTCAGTTTGCTCAGAACAAAAGAACTGTGCTTCCTACAAATACGGCCATATCTAACTCAATTCTGCTTAGGAAACTGACAAGAACAGTAGATCCTCTTCAGTCCAATACACTGGACATGCTGGGAACAGACGCCAGTGCTATTGGCCCTGTGTATGACAATGGGAGCACAATAGTGACTCTTCTTCCCAGAAAACAACTCTTGCTCGTAGGACAAGAAACTGCATGTGATTCAACTCCATTTAGGACTGGGAAACAAACGCTAGCTCGCCTTACAAGAAACATACTCTGCTTTTGAGAAAAGAGCACTCTTCTACTCTACTGTGTTTCCTATGGGGTCCGAACAGTGAGCTTGCTCAGAACAAAAGAACTGTGTTTCCTACACACATGGGCCATATCTAGTTCAACTCTGCTTAGGAAACTGACAAGAACAGTAGCTCATCTTCAGTCCAATACACTGCACTTGCTGGGAACAGACGCGAGTGCTATTTGTACTGTGTATGGCAATGGGAAAGCAATAGTGACTTTCCTTACCAGAAAAAAACTCTTGTTCGTAGGACCAGAAACTGCATGTGATTCAACTCCATTTAGGACTTGGAAACAAACGTTAGCTCAACTTACAAGAAACACACTCTGCTTTTGGGAAAAGAGCACTCTTCTACTCTACTGTGTTTCCTATAGGGCAAGAACAGTGAGTTTGCTCAGAACAAAAGAACTGTGCTTCCTACAAATACGGCCATATCTAGTTCAATTCTGCTTAGGAAACTGACAAGAACAGTAGATCCTCTTCAGTCCAATACACTGTACTTGCTGGGAACAGAGGCGAGTGCTATTTGTACTGTGTATGGCAATGGGAAAGCAATAGTGACTTTCCTTACCAGAAAAAAACTCTTGTTCGTAGGACCAAAAACTGCACGTGATTCAACCCCATTTAGGACTGGGAAACAAACGCTAGCTTGCCTTACAAGAAACACACTCTGCATTTGAGAAAAGAGAACTCTTCTACTCTAATGTGTTTGCTATAGGGCCAGAAAAGTGAGCTTGCTCAGAACAAAAGAACTGTGTTTCCTACACACATGGGCCATATCCAGTTCAACTCTGCTTAGGAAACTGACAAGAACAGTAGCTCCTCTACAGTCCAATACACTGTACTTGCTGGGAACAAAAGCGAGTGCTATATGTACTGTGTATGGCAAAGGGAGCACAATAGTGACTTTCATTACCAAAAAAAATCTCTTGCTCATAGGACCAAAAAGTGCATGTGATTCAACTCCATTTAGGACTGGGAAACAAACGCTAGCTCGCCTTACAAGAAACACTCTCTGCTTTTGAGAAAAGAGCACTCTACTACTCGACTGTGTTTCCTATGGGGTCCGAACAGTGAGCTTTCTCAGAACAAAAGAACTGAGCTTCCTACACACACGGGCCATATCTAGTTCAACTCTGCTTAGGAAACTGACAAGAACAGTAGCTCCGCTTCAGTCCAATACACTGTACTTGTTGGGAACAGACGCGAGTGCTATTTGTACTGTGTATGGCAATGGGAGCACAATAGTGACTTTCCTTACCAGAAAACAACTCTTGCTCGTAGGACCAAAAACTGCATGTGATTCAACTCCATTTAGGACTGGGAAACAAACGGTAGCTCAACTTACAAGAAACACACTCTGCTTTTGAGAAAAGAGGACTCTTCTACTCTACTGTGTTTCCTATAGGGCCAGAACAGTGAGTTTGCTCAGAAAAAAAGAACTGTGCTTCCTACAAATACAGCCTTATCTAGTTCAATTCTGCTTAGGAAAGTGACCAGAACAGTAGGTCCTCTTCAGTCCAATACACTGTATATGCTGGGAGCAGACGCCAGTGCTATTTGCCCTGTGTATGACAATGGGAGCGCAATAGTGACTCTTCTTACCAGGAAACAACTCTTGCTCGTAGGACAAGAAACTGCATGTGATTCAACTCCATTTAGACTGCGAAACAAATGCTAGCTCACCTTACAAGAAACACAGTCTGCTTTGGAGAAAAGAGCACTCTTCTACTCTACTGTTTATCCTATGGAATCCGAACAGTGAGCTTGCTCGGAACAAAAGAAATGTGCTTCCTACACACACGGGCCATATCTAGTTCAACTCTGCTTAGGAAACTGACAAGAACAGTAGCTCCTCTTCAGTCCAATACACTGTACTTGCTGGGAACAGACGCGAGTGCTATTTGCACTGTGTATGGCAATGGGAGCACAATAGTGACTTTCCTTACCAGAAAACAACTCTTGCTCGTAGGACCAAAAACTGCATGTGATTCAACTCCATTTATTACTGGGAAACAAACGCTAGCTCGCCTTACAAGAAACACACTCTGCTTTTGAGAAAAGAGCACTCTTCTACTCTACTATGTTTCGTATAGGGCCAGAACACTGAGTTTGCTCAGAACAAAAGAACTGTGCTTCCTACAAATACGGCCATATCTAACTCAATTCTGCTTAGGAAACTGACAAGAACAGTAGATCCTCTTCAGTCCAATACACTGGACATGCTGGGAACAGACGCCAGTGCTATTGGCCCTGTGTATGACAATGGGAGCACAATAGTGACTCTTCTTCCCAGAAAACAACTCTTACTCGTAGGACCAGAAACTGCATGTGATTCAACTCCATTTAGGACAGGGAACCAAACGCTAGCTCGCCTTACAAGAAACATACTCTGCTTTTGAGAAAAGAGCACTCTTCTACTCTACTGTGTTTCCAATGGGGTCCGATCAGTGAGCTTGCTCAGAACAAAAGAACTGTGCTTCCTACACACACGGGCCATATCTAGTTCAACTATGCTTAGGAAACTGACATGTAGAGTAGCTCCGCTTCAGTCCAATACACTGTACTTGCTGGGAACAGACGCCAGTGCTATTTCCCCTGTGTATGACAATGGGAGCGCAATAGTGACTCTTCTTACCAGAAAACAACTCTTACTCGTAGGACCAGAAACTGCATGTGATTCAACTCCACTTAGGACTGGGAAACAAACGCTAGCTCGCCTTACAAGAAACACACTCTGCTTTTGAGAAAAGAGCAGTCTTCTACTCTACTGTGTTTCCTATGGGGTCCGAACAGTGAGCTTGCTCAGAACAAAAGAACTGTGCTTCCTACACACATGGGCCATATCTAGTTCAACTCTGCTTAGGAAACTGACAAGAACAGTAGCTCCTCTTCAGTCCAATACACTGCACTTGCTGGGAACAGACGCGAGTGCTATATGTACTGTGTATGGCAATGGGAGCACAATAGTGACTTTCTTTACCAAAAAAAAACTCTTGCTCGTAGGACCAAAAACTGCATGTGATTCAACTCCATTTAAGACTGGGAAACAAACGCTAGCTCGCCTTACAAGAAACACACTCTGCTTTTGAGAAAAGAGCAGTCTTCTACTCTACTGTGTTTCCTATGGGGTCCGAACAGTGAGCTTGCTCAGAACAAAAGAACTGTGTTTCCTACACACATGGGCCATATCTAGTTCAACTCTGCTTAGGAAACTGACAAGAACAGTAGCTCCTCTTCAGTCCAATACACTGCACTTGCTGGGAACAGACGCGAGTGCTATTTGTACTGTGTATGGCAATGGGAGCACAATAGTGACTCTTCTTACCAGAAAACATCTCTTGCTCGTAGGACCAGAAACTGCATGTGATTCAACTCCATTTAGGACTGGGAAACAAACGCTAGCTCGACTTACAAGAAACACACTCTGCTTTTGGGAAAAGAGCACTCTTCTACTCTACTGTGTTTCCTATAGGGCCAAAACAGTGAGCTTGCTCAGAACAAAAGAACTGTGCTTCCTACACACACGGCCATATCTAGTTCAATTCTGCTTAGGAAACTGACAAGAACAGTAGATCCTCTTCAGTCCAACACACTGTACTTGCTGGGAAGAGACGCCAGTGCTATTTGCCCTGTGTATGACAATGGGAGCGCAATAGTGACTCTTCTTACCAAAAAACATCTCTTGCTCATAGGACCAGAAACTTCATGTGATTCAACTCCATTTAGGAAGGGGAAACAAACGCTAGCTCACATTACAAGAAATATTCTCTGCTTTTGAGAAAAGAGCACTCTTCTACTCTACTGTGTTTCCAATGGGGCCCGAACAGTGAGCTTGCTCAGAACAAAAGAACTGTGCTTCCTACACACAGGGGCCATATCTAGATCAACTATGCTTAGGAAACTGACATGAAGAGTAGCTTCGCTTCAGTCCAATACACTGTACTTGCTGGGAACAGACGCCAGTGCTATTTGCCCTGTGTATGACAATGGGAGCACAATAGTGACTCTTCTTACCAGAAAACAACTCTTGCTCGTAGGACAAGAAACTGCATGTGATTCAACTCCATTTAGGACTGGGAAACAAACGCTAGCTTGCCTTACAAGAAACACACTCTGCTTTTGAGAAAAGAGCACTCTTCTACTCTACTGTGTTTCCTATGGGGTCCGAACAGTGAGCTTGCTCAGAACAAAACAACTGTGCTTCCTACACACACGGGCCATATCTAGTACAACTCTGCTTAGGAAACTGACAAGAACAGTAGATCCTCTTCAGTCCAATACACTGTACTTGATGGGAACAGACGCGAGTGCTATTTGCACTGTGTATGCCAATGGAAGCACAATGGTGACTTTCCTTACCAGAAAACAACTCTTGCTCGTAGGACCAAAAACTGCATGTGATTCAACACCATTTAGTACTGGGAAACAAACGCTAGCTCGCCTTATGAGAAACAAACTCTGCTTTTGGGAAATGATCACTCTTCTACTCTACTGTGTTTCCTATAGGGCCAAAACAGTTAGCTTGCTCAGAACAAAAGAACTGTGCTTCCTACACACACGGGCCATATCTAGTTCAACTCTGCTTAGGAAACTGACAAGAACAGTAGATCCTCTTCAGTCCAATACACTGTACATGCTGGGAACAGATGCCAGTGCTATTTGCCCTGTGTATGACAATGGGAGCGCAATAGTGACTCTTCTTAGCAGAAAACAACTCTTACTCGTAGGACAAGAAACTGCATGTGATTCATCTCCATTTAGGTTTGGGAAACAAACGCTAGCTCGCCTTACAAGAAACACACTCTACTTTTGAGAAAAGAGCAGTCTTCTACTCTACTGTGTTTCTTATGGGGCCCGAACAGTGAGCTTTCTCAGAACAAAAGCACTGTGTTTGCTACACACACGGGCCATATCTAGTTCAACTCAGCTTAGGAAACTGACAAGAAAGGTAGATCCTCTTCAGTCCAATACACTGTACTTGCTTGGAACAGACGTGAGTGCTATTTGCACTGTGTATGGCAATGGGAGTACAATAGCAACTTTCCTTACCAGAAAACAACTCTTGCCCATAGGACCAAAAACAGGATGTGATTCAACTCCATTTAGGACAGGGAAACAAACGCTAGCTTGCCTTACAGGAAACACATTCTGCTTTTGAGAAAAGAGCACTCTTCTACTCTACTGTGTTTCCTATGGGGTCCGAACAGTGAGCTTGCTCAGAACAAAAGAACTGTGCTTCCTACACACACGCGCCATATCTAGTTCAAATCTGCTTAGGAAACTGACAAGAAAGGTAGATCCTCTTCAGGCCAATAAACTCTACTTGCTGGGATTAGACGCCGGTGCTATTTGCCTTGTGTATGACAATGGGAGCACAATAGTGACTCTTCTTACCAGAAAACTACTCTTGCTCGTAGGACCAGAAACTGCATGTGATTCAACTCCATTTAGGACAGGGAAACAAACGCTAGCTCGCCTTACAAGAAACACACTCTGCTTTTGAGAAAAGAGCACTCTTCTACTCTAATGTCTTTCCTATAAGGCCAGAACAGTGAGCATTCTCAGAACAAAAGAACTGTGCTTCCTACACACACGGACATATCTAGTTCAATTCTGCTTAGGAAACTGACAAGAACAGTAGATCCTCTTCAGTCCAATACACTGTACATGCTGGGAACAGACGCCAGTGCTATTTGCCCTAGTACCACAATGGGAGCGCAATA
>NW_026735987.1:0-89491 GCF_949786415.1 Peromyscus eremicus
AGGATATACTGTTCTTGTCAGTTTCCTAAGCAGAGTTTAACTAGATATGACCCGTGTGTGTAGGAAGGACATTTCTTTTGTTCTGAGCAAGCTCACTGTTCAGACTCCATTGTAAACACAGTAGCGTAGAAGAGTGCTCTTTTCTCAAAAGCAGAGTGTGTTTCTTGTAAGGCTAGCTAGTGTTTGTTTTCCAGTCAGAAACGGAGTTGAATCCCATGCAGTTTCTGGTCTTACAAGCAAGAGTTGTTTTCTGGTAATAAGAGACACTATTCCACTCCCATTGCCATACACAGTGCAAATAGCACTCGCGTCTGTTCCCAGCATGTACAGTGTATTGGACTGAAGAGGAGCTACTGTTCTTGTCAGTTTCCTAAGCAGAGTTGAACTAGATATGGCCCGTGTGTGTAGGAAGCACAGTTCTTTTGTTCTGAGCAAGCTCACTGTTCTGGCCCTATAGGAAACACAGTAGAGTAGAAGAGAGCTCTTTTCTCAAAAGCAGAGTGTTTTTCTTGTAAGGCGAGCTAGCGTTTGTTTCCCAGTCCTAAATGGAGTTGAATAACATGCAGTTTCTGGTCCTACGAGCAAGAGTTGTTTTCTGGTAAGGAAAGTCACTATTGTGCTCCCATTGCCATGCACAGTACAAATAGCACTCGCGTCTGCTCCCAGCAAGTACAGTGTATTGGACTGAAGAGGAGCTACTGTTCTTGTCAGTTTCCTAAGCAGAGTTGAACTAGATATGGCCCGTGTGTGTAGGAAGCACAGTTCTTTTGTTCTGAGCAAGCTCACTGTTCTGGCCCTATAGGAAACACAGTAGAGTAGAAGAGTGCTCTTTTCTCAAAAGCAGAGTGTGTTTCTTGTAAGGCGAGCTAGCGTTTGTTTCCCAGTCCTAAATGGAGTTGAATCACATGCAGTTTCTGGTCCTACGAGCAAGAGTTGTTTTCTGGTAAAAAGAGTCACTATTGCGCTCCCTTTTCATTACACAGTGCAAATAGCACTCGCGTCTGTTCTCAGCAAGTACAGTGTATTGTACAGTAGAGGAGCTACTGTTCTTGTCAGTGTCCTAAACAGAGTTGAACTAGATATGGCCCGTGTGTGTAGGAAGCACAGTTCTTTTGTTCTGAGCAAGCTCACTGTTCTGGCCCTTTAGGAAACACAGTAGAGCAGAAGAGTGCTCTTTTCTCAAAAGCAGAGTGTGTTTCTTGTAAGGCGAGCTAGTGTTTGTTTCCCAGTCCTAAATGGAATTGAATCACATGCAGTTTCTGGTACTACGAGCAAGAGTTGTTTTCTAGTAAGGAAAGTCACTATGGTGCTCCCATTGCCATGCACAGTGCAAATAGCACTCGCGTCTGCTCCCAGCAAGTACAGTGTATTGGACTGAAGAGGAGCTACTGTTCTTTTCAGTTTCCGAAGCAGAGTTGAACTAGTTATGGCCCATGTGTGTAGGAAGCACAGTTCTTTTGTTCTGAGCAAGCTCACTGTTCGGACCCCATAGGAAACACAGTAGAGTAGAAGAGTGCTCTTTTCTCAAATGCGTAGTGTGTTTCTTGCAAGGCAAGCTAGCGTTTTTTCCCAGTCCTAAATGGAGTTGAATCCCATGCAGTTTCTGGTCCTACAAGCAAGAGTTGTTTTCTGGTAAGAAGATTCACTATTGTGCTCCCATTGTCATACACAGGGCAAATAGCACGGGCGTCTGTTCCCAGCATGTAAAGTGTATTGGACTGAAGAGGATCTACTCTTCTTGTCAGTTTCCTAAGCAGAGTTGAACTAGATATGGCCCGTGTGTGTAGGAAGCATAGTTCTTTTGTTCTGAGCAAGCTCACTGTTCGGACCTTATAGGAAACACAGTAGAGTAGGCGAGTGCTCTTTTCTCAAAAGCAGAGTGTGTTTCTTGTAAGGCTAGCTAGTGTTTGTTTCCCAGTCAGAAACAGAGTTGAATCACACGCAGTTTCTGGTCCTACGAGCAAGAGTTGTTTTCTGGTAAGAAGAGTCACTATTGCGCTCCCATTGCCATACACAGTGCAAATAGCACTCGCGTCTGCTCCCAGCAAGTACAGTGTATTGGACTGAAGAGGAGCTACTGTTCTTGTCAGTTTCCTAAGCAGAGTTGAACTAGATGTGGCCCGTTTGTGTAGGAAGCACAGTTCTTTGGTTCTGAGCAAGCTCACTGTTCAGACCCTATAGGAAACACTGTAGAGTAGAAGAGTGCTCTTTTCTCAAAAGCAGAGTGTGTTTCTTGTAAAGGAAGCTAGCGTTTGTTGCCCAGGTTTAAATGGAGTTGAATCACATGCAGTTTCTGGTCCTACGAGCAAGAGTTGTTTTCTGGTAAGGAAAGTCACTACTGCGCTCCCTTAGCCACACACAGTGCAAATAGCACTCGTGTATGTTCCCAGCAAGTACAGTGTATTGGAAAGAAGAGGATATACTGTTCTTGTCAGTTTCCTAAGCAGAGTGGAACTAGATATGACCCGTGTGTGTAGGAAGCACAGTTCTTTTTTCTGAGCAAGCTCACGGTTCCGAGCCCATAGGAAACACAGTAGAGTAGAAGTGTGCTCTTTTCTCAAAATCATAGTGTGTTTCTTTTAAGGCGAGCTATCGTTTGTTTCCCAGTCCTAAATGGAGTTGAATCACATGCAGTTTCTGGTCCTATGAGTAAGAGTTTTTTTCAGTTAAGAAGAGTCACTATTACGCTCCCATTGTCATACACAGCACAAATAGCACTGTCGTCTGTTCCCAGCATGTACAATGTATTGGACTGAAGAGGATCTACTGTTCTTGTCAGTTTCCAAAGCAGAGTTCAACGAGATATGGCCCGTTTGTGTAGGAACCACAGTTCTTTTGTTCTGAGCAAGCTCACTCTTCTGGCCCTATAGGAAACACAGTAGAGTAGAAGAGTGCTCTTTTCTCAAAAGCAGAGTGTGTTTCCTGTAAGGCTACCTAGTATTTGTTTGCCAGTCCTAAATGGAGTTGAATCCCATGCAGTTTCTTGTCCTACGAGCAAGAGTTGTTTTCTGGTAAGAAGAGTCACTATTGCGCTCCCATTGTCATACACAGGGCAAATAGCACTGGCATCTGTTCCCAGCATGTACAGTGTGTTAGACTGAAGAGGATCTACTGTTCTTGTCAGTTTCCTAAGCAGAGATGAACTAGATATGGCCCGTGTGTATAGGAAGCACAGTTCTTTTGTTCTGAGCAAGCTCACTGTTCTGGCCCTATAGGAAACACAGTAGAGTAGAAGAGTGCTCTTTTCTCAAAAGCAGAGTGTGTTTCTTGTAAGGTGAGCTAGCGTTTGTTTCCCAGTCCTAAATGGAGTTGAATCCCATGCAGTTTCTGGTCCTACGAGCAAGAGTTGTTTTCTGGTAAGAAGAGTCACTATTGTGCTCCCATTGCCATACACAGTGCAAATAGCACTCGCGTCTGATCCCAGCAAGTACAGTGTATTGGACTGAAGAGGAGCTACTGTTCTTGTCAATTTCCTAAGCAGAGTTGAACTAGATATGGCCCGTGTGTGTATGAAGCACAGTTCTTTTGTTCTGAGCAAGCTCACTGTTCTGGCCCTATAGGAAACACAATGGAGTAGAAGAGTGCTCTTTTCTCAAAAGCAGAGTGTGTTTCTTGTAAGGCAAGCTAGCGTTTGTTTCCCAGTCCTAAATGGAGTTGAATCACATGCAGTTTCTGGTCCTACGAGCAAGAGTTGTTTTCTGGTAAAAAGAGTCACTATTGCGCTCCCTTTTCATTACACAGTGCAAATAGCACTCGCGTCTGTTCTCAGCAAGTACAGTGTATTGTACAGTAGAGGAGCTACTGTTCTTGTCAGTGTCCTAAACAGAGTTGAACTAGATATGGCCCGTGTGTGTAGGAAGCACAGTTCTTTTGTTCTGAGCAAGCTCACTGTTCTGGCCCTTTAGGAAACACAGTAGAGCAGAAGAGTGCTTTTTTCTCAAAAGCAGAGTGTGTTTCTTGTAAGGCGAGCTAGTGTTTGTTTCCCAGTCCTAAATGGAATTGAATCACATGCAGTTTCTGGTACTACGAGCAAGAGTTGTTTTCTAGTAAGGAAAGTCACTATGGTGCTCCCATTGCCATACACAGTGCAAATAGCACTCGCATCTGCTCCCAGCAAGTACAGTGTATTGGACTGAAGAGGAGCTACTGTTCTTTTCAGTTTCCGAAGCAGAGTTGAACTAGTTATGGCCCATGTGTGTAGGAAGCACAGTTCTTTTGTTCTGAGCAAGCTCACTGTTCGGACCCCATAGGAAACACAGTAGAGTAGAAGAGTGCTCTTTTCTCAAATGCGTAGTGTGTTTCTTGCAAGGCAAGCTAGCGTTTTTTCCCAGTCCTAAATGGAGTTGAATCCCATGCAGTTTCTGGTCCTACAAGCAAGAGTTGTTTTCTGGTAAGAAGATTCACTATTGTGCTCCCATTGTCATACACAGGGCAAATTGCACGGGCGTCTGTTCCCAGCATGTAAAGTGTATTGGACTGAAGAGGATCTACTCTTCTTGTCAGTTTCCTAAGCAGAGTTGAACTAGATCTGGCCCGTGTGTGTAGGAAGCACAGTTCTTTTGTTCTGAGCAAGCTCACTGTTCAGACCCTATAGGAAACACTGTAGAGTAAAAGAGTGCTCTTTTCTCAAAAGCAGAGTGTGTTTTTTCGAAGGCGAGCTATGGTTTGTTTCCCAGTCCTAAATGGAGTTGAATCACATGCAGTTTCTGGTCCTACAGGCAAGAGTTGTTTTCTGGTGGGAAGAGTCACTATTGAGCTCCCATTGTCATACACAGTGCAAATACCTCTCACGTCTGTTCCCAGCAAGTACATTATATTAGACAGAAGAGGAGCTACTGTTCTTGTCAGTTTCCTAATCAGAGTTGAACTAGATATGGCCCGTGTGTGTAGGAAGCACAGTTCTTTTGTTCTGAGCAAGCTCACTGTTCGGACCCCATAGGAAACACAGTAGAGTAGGCGAGTGCTCTTTTCACAAAAGCAGAGTGTGTTTCTTGTAAGGCTAGCTAGTGTTTGTTTTCCAGTCAGAAACAGAGTAGAATCACACGCAGTTTCTGGTCCTACGAGCAAGAGTTGTTTTCTGGTAAGAAGAGTCACTATTGTGCTCCCTTTGCCTTACACAGTGCAAATAGCACTCGCGTCTGCTCCCAGCAAGTACAGTGTATTGGACTGAAGAGGAGCTACTGTTCTTGTAAGTTTCCTAAGCAGAGTTGAACTAGATGTGGCCCGTTTGTGTAGGAAGCACAGTTCTTTTGTTCTGAGCAAGCTCACTGTTCAGACCCTATAGGAAACACTGTAGAGTAGAAGAGTGCTCTTTTCTCAAAAGCAGAGTGTGTTTCTTGTAAAGGAAGCTAGCATTTGTTTCCCAGGTTTAAATGGAGTTGAATCACATGCAGTTTCTGGTCCTACGAGCAAGAGTTGTTTTCTGGTAAGGAAAGTCACTATTGTGCTCCCTTAGCCACACACAGTGCAAATAGCACTCGTGTATGTTCCCAGCAAGTACAGTGTATTGGAAAGAAGAGGATATATTGTTCTTGTCAGTTTCCTAAGCAGAGTGGAACTAGTTATGACCCGTGTGTGTAGGAAGCACAGTTCTTTTTTCTGAGCAAGCTCAAGGTTCCGAGCCCATAGGAAACACAGTAGAGGAGAAGAGTGCTCTTTTCTCAAAATCATAGTGTGTTTCTTGTAAGGCGAGCTAGCGTTTGTTTCCCAGTCCTAAATGGAGTTGAATCACATGCAGTTTCTGGTCCTATGAGTAAGAGTTTTTTTCAGTTAAGAAGAGTCACTATTACGCTCCCATTGTCATACAAAGCGCAAATAGCACTGTCGTCTGTTCCCAGCATGTACAATGTATTGGACTGAAGAGGATCTATTGTTCTTGTCAGTTTCCAAAGCAGAGTTGAACGAGATATGGCCCGTTTGTGTAGGAACCACAGTTCTTTTGTTCTGAGAAAGCTCATTCCTCTGGCCCTATAGGAAACACAGTAGAGTAGAAGAGTGCTCTTTTCTCAAAAGCAGAGTGTGTTTCTTGTAAGGCTATCTAGTGTTTGTTTCCCAGTGAGAAATGAAGTTGAATCCCATGCATTTTCTGGTCCTACGAGCAAGAGTTGTTTTCTGGTAAGAAGAGTCACTATTGTGGTCTAATTGCCATACACAGTGCAAATAGCACTCGCGTCTGCTCCTAGCAAGTACAGTGTATTGGACTGAAGAGGAGCTACTCTTCTTGTCAGTTTCCTAAGCAGAGTTGAACTAGATATGGCCCGTGTGTAGGAAGCACAGTTCTTTTGTTCTGAGCAAGCTCACTGTTTTGGCCCTTTAGGAAACACAGTAGAGTAGAATAATGCTCTTTTCTCAAAAGCAGAGTGTGTTTCTTCTAAGGCGAGCTATGGTTTGTTTCCCAGTCCTAAATAGAGTTGAATCACATGCAGTTTCTGGTCCTACAGGCAAGAGTTGTTTTCTGGTGGGAAGAGTCACTATTGAGCTCCCATTGTCATACACAGTGCAAATAGCTCTCACGTCTCCTCCCAGCAAGTACAGTGTATTGGACTGAAGAGGAGCTACTGTTCTTGTCAGTTTCCTAAGCAGAGTTGAACTAGATATGGCCCGTGTGTAGGAAGCAAAGTTCTTTTGTTCTGAGCAAGCTCACTGTTCTGGCCCTTTAGGAAAAACAGTAGAGTAGAAGAATGCTCTTTTCTCAAAAGCAGAGTGTGTTTCTTGTAAGGGGAGCTAGCGTTTGTTTCCCAGTCCTAAATGGAATTGAATCACATGCAGTTTCTGGTACTACGAGCAACAGTTGTTTTCTGGTAAGGAAAGTCACTATGGTGCTCCCTTTGTCATACACAGTGCCAATAGCACTTGCGTCTGCTCCCAGCAAGTACAGTGTATTGGACTGAAGAGGAGCTACTGTTCTTGTCCGTTTTCGAAGCAGAGTTGAACTAGATATGGCCCATGTGTGTGGGAAGCACAGTTCTTTTGTTCTGAGCATGCTCACTGTTCGGACCCCATAGGAAACACAGTAGAGTAGAAGAGTGCTCTTTTTTCAAAAGCAGAGTCTGTTTCTTGTAAGGCAAGCTAGTGTTTGTTTCCCAGTCCTAAATGGAGTTGAATCCCATTCAGTTTCTGGTCCTATGACCAAGAGTTGTTTTCTGGTAAGAAGTGTCACTATTGTGCTCCCATTGTCATACACAGGGCAAATAGCACGGGCGTCTGTTCCCAGCATGTAAAGTGTATTGGACTGAAGAGGATCTACACTTCTTGTCAGTTTCCTCAGCAGAGTTGAACTAGATATGGCCTGTGTGTGTAGGAAGCACAGTTCTTTTGTTCTGAGCAAGCTCACTGTTCTGGCCCTATAAGAAAAACAGTAGAGTAGAAGAGTGCTCTTTTCTCAAAAGCAGAGTGTGTTTCTTCTAAGGCGAGCTAGGGTTTGTTTCCCAGTCCTAAATGGAGTTGAATCACATGCAGTTTCTGGTCCTACAGGCAAGAGTTGTTTTCTGGTGGGAAGAGTCAATATTGAGCTCCCATTGTCATACACAGTGCAAATAGCTCTCGCGTCTGCTCTCAGCAAGTACATTGTATTAGACAGAAGAGGAGCTACTGTTCTTGTCAGTTTCCTAAGCAGAGTTGAACTAGATATGGCCCGTGTGTGTAGGAAGCACAGTTCTTTTGTTCTGAGCATGCTCACTGTTCTGAACCTACAGGAAACACAGTAGAGTAGAAGAGTGCTCTTTTCTCAAAAGCAGAGTGTGTTTCTTGTAAGGCTAGCTAGTGTTTGTTTCCCAGTGAGAAATGAAGTTGAATCCCATGCATTTTCTGGTCCTACGAGCAAGAGTTGTTTTCTGGTAAGAAGAGTCACTATTGTGCTCCCATTGCCATACACAGTGCAAATAGCACTCGCGTCTGCTCCTAGCAAGTACAGTGTATTGGACTGAAGAGGAGCTACTGTTCTTGTCAGTTTCCTAAACAGAGTTGAACAAGATATGGCCCATGTGTGTAGGAAGCACAGTTCTTTTGTTCTGAGCAAACTCTCTGTTCGGAACCCATAGGAAACACAGTAGAGTAGAAGAGTGCTCTTTTCTCAAAAGCAGAGTGTGTTTCTTGTAAGGCAAGCTAGCGTTTGTTTCCCAGTCCTAAATGGAGTTGAGTCCCATGCAGTTTCTGGTCCTATGAGCAAGAGTTGTTTTCTGGTAAGAAGAGTCACTATTGTGCTCCCATTGTCATACACAGGGCAAATAGCACTGGCGTCTGTTCCCAGCAAGTACAGTGTATTGGATAGAAGAGGAGCTACTGTTCTTGTCAGTTTCCTAAGCAGAGTTGAACTAAATATGGCCCCTGTGTGTAGGAAGCACAGTTTTTTGTTCTGAGGAAGCTCGCTGTTCTGGCCCTATAGGAAACACAGTAGAGTAGAAGAGTGCTCTTTTCTCAAAAGCAGAGTTCGTTTCTTCTAAGGCGAGCTAGTGTTTGTTTACCAGTCCTAAATGGAGTTGAATCACATGCAGTTTCTCGTCCTACAGGCAAGAATTGTTTTCTGGTGGGAAGAGTCACTATTGAGCTCCCATTGTCATACACAGTGCAAATAGCTCTCGCGTCTGCTCCGAGCAAGTACATTGTATTGGACAGAAGAGGAGCTAATGTTCTTGTCAGTTTCCTAATCAGAGTTGAACTAGATATGGCCCGTGTGTGTAGGAAGCACAGTTCTTTTGTTCTGAGCAAGCTCACTGTTCAGAACTTATATGAAACACAGAGAGTAGATGAGTGCTCTTTTCTCAAAAGCAGAGGGTGTTTCTTCTAAGGCGAGCTAGCATTTGTTTCCCAGTCCTAAATGGAGTTGAATCACATGCAGTTTCTGGTCCTACAAGCAAGAGTTGTTTTCTGGTAACAAGAGGCACTATTATGCTCCCATTGTCATTCACAGCGCAAATAGCACTGTCGTTTGTTCCCAGCATGTACAATGTATTGGACTGAGGACGATCTACTGTTCTTGTCAATTTCCAAAGCAGAGTTGAACTAGATATGGCCCGTGTGTGTAGGAAGCACAGTTCTTTTGTTCTGAGCAAGCTCACTGTTCGGACCCCATAGGAAACACAGTAGAGTAGAAGAGAGCTCCTTTCTCAAAAGCAGAGTGTGTTTCTTGTAAGGCTAGCTAGTGTTTGTTTCCCAGTCAGAAAAGGAGTTGAATCCCACTCAGTTTCTGGTCCTACAAGCAAGAGTTGTTTTCTGGTAAGAAGAGTCACTATTGTGCTCCCTTTACCATACACAGTGCAAATAGCACACCTTTCTGTTCCCAGCAAGTACACTGTATTGAACTGAAGAGGAGCTACTATTGTTGTCAGTTTCCTAAGCAGAGTTGAACTAGATATGGCCCGTGTGTGTAGGAACCACAGTTCTTTTGTTCTGAGCAAGCTCACTGTTCTGAACCTATAGGAAACACAGTAGAGTAGAAGAGTGCTCTTTTCTCAAAAGCAGAGTGTGTTTCTTGTAAGGCTAGCTAGTGTTTGTTTCCCAGTGAGAAATGAAGTTGAATCCCATGCATTTTCTGGTCCTACGAGCAAGAGTTGTTTTCTGGTAAGAAGAGTCACTATTGTGCTCCCATTGCCATACACAGTGCAAATAACACTTGCGTCTGCTCCTAGCAAGTACAGTGTATTGGACTGAAGAGGAGCTACTGTTCTTGTCAGTTTCCTAAACAGAGTTCAACTAGATATGGCCCGTGTGTGTAGGAAGCACAGTTCTTTTGTTCTGAGCAAGCTCACTGTTCTGGCCCTTTAGGAAACACAGTAGTGTAGAAGAATGCTCTTTTCTCAAAAGCAGAGTGTGTTTCTTGTAAGGGGAGCTAGCGTTTGTTTCCCAGTCCTAAATGGAATTGAATCACATGCAGTTTCTGGTACTACGAGCAACAGTTGTTTTCTGGTAAGGAAAGTCACTATGGTGCTCCCTTTGTCATACACAGTGCAAATAGCACTCACGTCTGCTCCCAGCAAGTACAGTGTATTGGACTGAAGAGGAGCTACTGTTCTTGTCAGTTTCCGAAGCAGAGTTGAACAAGATATGGCCCATGTGTGTAGGAAGCACAGTTCTTTTGTTCTGAGCAAACTCTCTGTTCGGAACCCATAGGAAACACAGTAGAGTAGAAGAGTGCTCTTTTCTCAAAAGCAGAGTGTGTTTCTTGTAAGGCAAGCTAGCGTTTGTTTCCCAGTCCTAAATGGAGTTGAGTACCATGCAGTTTCTGGTCCTATGAGCAAGAGTTGTTTTCTGGTAAGAAGAGTCACTATTGTGCTCCCTTTGTCATACACAGGGCAAATAGCACTGGCGTCTGTTCCCAGCAAGTACAGTGTATTGGACAGAAGAGTAGCTACTGTTCTTGTCAGTTTCCTAAGCAGAGTTGAACTAAATATGGCCCCTGTGTGTAGGAAGCACAGTTTTTTGTTCTGAGCAAGCTCGCTGTTCTGGCCCTATAGGAAACACCATAGAGTAGAAGAGTGCTCTTTTCTCAAAAGCAGAGTGCGTTTCTTCTAAGGCGAGCTAGCGTTTGTTTACCAGTCCTAAATGGAGTTGAATCACATGCAGTTTCTGGTCCTACGAGCAAGAGTTGTTTTCTGGTAAGGAAAGTCACTACTGCACTCCCTTAGCCACACACAGTGGAAATAGCACTCGTGTATGTTCCCAGCAAGTACAGTGTATTGGAAAGAAGAGGATATACTGTTCTTGTCAGTTTCCTAAGCAGAGTGGAACTAGATATGACCCGTGTGTGTAGGAAGCACAGTTCTTTTGTTCTGAGCAAGCTCACTGTTCTGGCCCTATAGGAAACACCGTAGAGTAGAAGAGTGCTCTTTTCTCAAAAACAGAGTGTGTTTCTTGTAAGGCGACCTAGCATTTGTTTCCCAGTCCTAAATGGAGTTGAATCCCATGCATTTTCTGGTCCTACGAGCAAGAGTTGTTTTCTGGTAAGAAGAGTCACTATTGTGCTCCCATTGCCATACACAGTGCAAATAGCACTCGCGTCTGCTCCCAGCAAGTACAGTGTATTGGACTGAAGAGGAGCTTCTGTTCTTGTCAGTTTCCTAAGCAGAGTTGAACTAGATATGGCCCGTGTGTGTAGGAAGCACAGTTCTTTTGTTCTGAGCAAGCTCACTGTTCTGGCCCTATAGGAAACACAGTAGAGTAGAAGAGTGCCGTTTTCTCAAAAGCACAGTGTGTTTCTTGTAAGGCGAGCTAGCGTTTGTTTCCCAGTCCTAAATGGAGTTGAATCACATGCAGTTTCTGGTCCTACAAGCAAGAGTTGTTTTCAGGTAATAAGAGGCACTATTACGCTCCCATTGTCATACACAGCGCAAATAGCACTGTCATTTGTTCCCAGCATGTACAATGTATTGGACTGAGAACGATCTACTGTTCTTGTCAGTTTCCAAAGCAGAGTTGAACTAGATATGGCCCGTGTGTGTAGGAAGCACAGTTCTTTTGTACTGAGCAAGCTCACTGTTCGGACCCCATAGAAAACACAGTAGAGTAGAAGAGTGCTCTTTTCTCAAAAGCAGAGTGTGTTTCTTGTAAGGCTAGCTAGTGTTTGTTTCCCAGTCAGAAAAGGAGTTGAATCCCACTCAGTTTCTGGTCCTACAAGCAAGAGTTGTTTTCTGGTAAGAAGAGTCACTATTGTGCTCCCTTTGCCATACACAGTGCAAATAGCACTCGTATCTGCTCCCACCAAGTACAGTGTATTGAACTGAAGAGGAGCTACTATTGTTGTCAGTTACCTAAGCAGAGTTGAACTAGATATGGACGGTGTGTGTAGGAAGCACAGTTCTTTTGTTCTGAGCAAGCTCACTGTTCTGGCCCTTTAGGAAACACAGTAGAGTAGAAGAGTGCTCTTTTCTCAAAAGCAGAGTGTGTTTCTTCTAAGGCGAGCTAGCGTTTGTTTCCCAGTCCTAAATGAAGTTGAATCACATGCAGTTTCTTGTGCTATGAGCAAGAGTTTTTTTCTGGTAAAAAGAGTCACTATTGTGCTCTAATTGCAATACACAGTGCAAATAGCACTCGCGTCTGTTCCCAGCAAGTACAGTGTATTGGACTGAAGAGGACCTACTGTTCTTGTCAGTTTCGTAAGCAGAGTTGAACTAGATATGGCCCGTGTGTGTAGGAAGCACAGTTCTTTTGTTCTGAGCAAGCTCACTGTTCTGAACCTATAGGAAACACAGTATAGTAGAAGAGTGCTCTTTTCTCAAAAGCAGAGCGTGTTTCTTGTAAGGCAAGCTAGTGTTTGTTTCCCAGTCCTAAATGAATTTGAATCCCATGCAGTTTCTGGTCCTACGAGCAAGAGTTGTTTTCTGGTAAGAAGAGTCACTATTGCGCTCCCATTGTCATACACAGTGCAAATAGCACTCGCGTCTTCTCCTAGCAAGTACAGTGTATTGGACTGAAGAGGAGCTACTGTTCTTGTCAGTTTCCTAAGCAGAGTTGAACTAGATATGGCCCGTGTGTAGGAAGCACAGTTCTTTTGTTCTGAGCAAGCTCACTGTTTTGGCCGTTTAGGAAACACAGTAGAGTAGAAGAATGCTCTTTTCTCAAAAGCAAAGTGTGTTTCTTGTAAGGGGAGCTAGCGTTTGTTTTCCAGTCCTAAATGGAATTGAATCACATGCAGTTTCTGGTACTACGAGCAACAGTTGTTTTCTGGTAAGGAAAGTCACTATGGTGCTCCCTTTGCCATACACAGTACAAATAGCACTTGCGTCTGTTCCCAGCAAGTACAGTGTGTTGGACGGAAGAGGAGCTACTGTTCTTGTCAGTTTCCGAAGCAGAGTTGAACTAGATATGGCCCATGTGTGTGGGAAGCACAGTTCTTTTGTTCTGAGCAAGCTCACTGTTCGGACACCATAGGAAACACAGTAGAGTAGAAGAGTGCTCTTTTCTCAAAAGCAGAGTGTGTTTCTTGTAAGGCAAGCTAGCGTTTGTTTCCCAATCCTAAATGGAGTTGAATCCCATGCAGTTTCTGGTCCTATGAGCAAGAGTTGTTTTCTGGTAAGAAGAGTCACTATTGTGTTCCCATTGTCATACACAGGGCAAATAGCACGGGCGTCTGTTCCCAGCATGTAAAGTGTATTGGACTGAAGAGGATCTACTCTTCTTGTCAGTTTCCTAAGCAGAGTTGAACTAGATATGGCCCATGTGTGTGGGAAGCACAGTTCTTTTGTTCTGAGCAAGCTCACTTTTCGGACACCATAGGAAACACAGTAGAGTAGAAGAGTGCTCTTTTCTCAAAAGCAGAGTGTGTTTCTTGTAAGGCAAGCTAGTATTTGTTTCCCAGTCCTAAATGGAGTTGAATCCCATGCAGTTTCTGGTCCTACAGGCAAGAGTTGTTTTCTGGTGGGAAGAGTCACTATTGAGCTCCCATTGTCATACACAGTGCAAATAGCTCTCACGTCTGCTCCCAGCAAGTACATTGTATTAGACAGAAGAGGAGCTACTGTTCTTGTCAGTTTCCTATGCAGAGTTGAACTAGATATGGCCCGTGTGTGTAGGAAGCACAGTTCTTTTGTTCTGAGCAAGCTCACTGTTCTGGCCCTATAAGAAAAACAGTAGAGTAGAAGAGTGCTCTTTTCTCAAAAGCAGAGTGTGTTTCTTCTAAAGCGAGCTAGGGTTTGTTTCCCAGTCCTAAATGGAGTTGAATCACATGCAGTTTCTGGTCCTACAGGCAAGAGTTGTTTTCTGGTGGGAAGAGTCACTATTGAGCTCCCATTGTCATACACAGTGCAAATAGCTCTCGCGTCTGCTCTCAGCAAGTACATTGTATTAGACAGAAGAGGAGCTACTGTTCTTGTCAGTTTCCTAAGCAGAGTTGAACTAGATATGGCCCGTGTGTGTAGGAAGCACAGTTCTTTTGTTCTGAGCATGCTCACTGTTCTGAACCTACAGGAAACACAGTAGAGTAGAAGAGTGCTCTTTTCTCAAAAGCAGAGTTCGTTTCTTCTAAGGCGAGCTAGCGTTTGTTTACCAGTCCTAAATGGAGTTGAATCACATGCAGTTTCTCGTCCTACAGGCAAGAATTGTTTTCTGGTGGGAAGAGTCACTATTGAGCTCCCATTGTCATACACAGTGCAAATAGCTCTCGTGTCTGCTCCGAGCAAGTACATTGTATTGGACAGAAGAGGAGCTAATGTTCTTGTCAGTTTCCTAATCAGAGTTGAACTAGATATGGCCCGTGTGTGTAGGAAGCACAGTTCTTTTGTTCTGAGCAAGCTCACTGTTCAGAACTTATATGAAACACAGTAGAGTAGATGAGTGCTCTTTTCTCAAAAGCAGAGGGTGTTTCTTCTAAGGCGAGCTAGCATTTGTTTCCCAGTCCTAAATGGAGTTGAATCACATGCAGTTTCTGGTCCTACAAGCAAGAGTTGTTTTCTGGTAACAAGAGGCACTATTACGCTCCCATTGTCATACACAGCGCAAATAGCACTGTCGTTTGTTCCCAGCATGTACAATGTATTGGACTGAGGACGATCTACTGTTCTTGTCAATTTCCAAAGCAGAGTTGAACTAGATATGGCCCGTGTGTGTAGGAAGCACAGTTCTTTTGTTCTGAGCAAGCTCACTGTTCGGACCCCATAGGAAACACAGTAGAGTAGAAGAGTGCTCCTTTCTCAAAAGCAGAGTGTGTTTCTTGTAAGGCTAGCTAGTGTTTGTTTCCCAGTCAGAAAAGGAGTTGAATCCCACTCAGTTTCTGGTCCTACAAGCAAGAGTTGTTTTCTGGTAAGAAGAATCACTATTGTGCTCCCTTTATCATACACAGTGCAAATAGCACACCTTTCTGTTCCCAGCAAGTACACTGTATTGAACTGAAGAGAAGCTACTATTGTTGTCAGTTTCCTAAGCAGAGTTGAACTAGATATGGCCCGTGTGTGTAGGAACCACAGTTCTTTTGTTCTGAGCAAGCTCACTGTTCTGAACCTATAGGAAACACAGTAGAGTAGAAGAGTGCTCTTTTCTCAAAAACAGAGTGTGTTTCTTGTAAGGCTAGCTAGTGTTTGTTTCCCAGTGAGAAATGAAGTTGAATCCCATGCATTTTCTGGTCCTACGAGCAAGAGTTGTTTTCTGGTAAGAAGAGTCACTATTGCGCTCCCATTGCCATACACAGTGCAAATAGCACTCGCGTCTGCTCCTAGCAAGTACAGTGTATTGGACTGAAGAGGAGCTACTGTTCTTGTCAGTTTCCTAAACAGAGTTGAACAAGATATGGCCCATGTGTGTAGGAAGCACAGTTCTTTTGTTCTGAGCAAACTCTCTGTTCGGAACCCATAGGAAACACAGTAGAGTAGAAGAGTGCTCTTTTCTCAAAAGCAGAGTGTGTTTCTTGTAAGGCAAGCTAGCGTTTTTTTCCCAGTCCTAAATGGAGTTGAGTCCCATGCAGTTTCTGGTCCTATGAGCAAGAGTTGTTTTCTGGTAAGAAGAGTCACTATTGTGCTCCCATTGTCATACACAGGGCAAATAGCACTGGCGTCTGTTCCCAGCAAGTACAGTGTATTGGATAGAAGAGGAGCTACTGTTCTTGTCAGTTTCCTAAGCAGAGTTGAACTAAATATGGCCCCTGTGTGTAGGAAGCACAGTTTTTTGTTCTGAGGAAGCTCGCTGTTCTGGCCCTATAGGAAACACAGTAGAGTAGAAGAGTGCTCTTTTCTCAAAAGCAGAGTTCGTTTCTTCTAAGGCGAGCTAGTGTTTGTTTACCAGTCCTAAATGGAGTTGAATCACATGCAGTTTCTCGTCCTACAGGCAAGAATTGTTTTCTGGTGGGAAGAGTCACTATTGAGCTCCCATTGTCATACACAGTGCAAATAGCTCTCGCGTCTGCTCCGAGCAAGTACATTGTATTGGACAGAAGAGGAGCTAATGTTCTTGTCAGTTTCCTAATCAGAGTTGAACTAGATATGGCCCGTGTGTGTAGGAAGCACAGTTCTTTTGTTCTGAGCAAGCTCACTGTTCAGAACTTATATGAAACACAGAGAGTAGATGAGTGCTCTTTTCTCAAAAGCAGAGGGTGTTTCTTCTAAGGCGAGCTAGCATTTGTTTCCCAGTCCTAAATGGAGTTGAATCACATGCAGTTTCTGGTCCTACAAGCAAGAGTTGTTTTCTGGTAACAAGAGGCACTATTACGCTCCCATTGTCATTCACAGCGCAAATAGCACTGTCGTTTGTTCCCAGCATGTACAATGTATTGGACTGAGGACGATCTACTGTTCTTGTCAATTTCCAAAGCAGAGTTGAACTAGATATGGCCCGTGTGTGTAGGAAGCACAGTTCTTTTGTTCTGAGCAAGCTCACTGTTCGGACCCCATAGGAAACACAGTAGAGTAGAAGAGAGCTCCTTTCTCAAAAGCAGAGTGTGTTTCTTGTAAGGCTAGCTAGTGTTTGTTTCCCAGTCAGAAAAGGAGTTGAATCCCACTCAGTTTCTGGTCCTACAAGCAAGAGTTGTTTTCTGGTAAGAAGAGTCACTATTGTGCTCCCTTTACCATACACAGTGCAAATAGCACACCTTTCTGTTCCCAGCAAGTACACTGTATTGAACTGAAGAGGAGCTACTATTGTTGTCAGTTTCCTAAGCAGAGTTGAACTAGATATGGCCCGTGTGTGTAGGAACCACAGTTCTTTTGTTCTGAGCAAGCTCACTGTTCTGAACCTATAGGAAACACAGTAGAGTAGAAGAGTGCTCTTTTCTCAAAAGCAGAGTGTGTTTCTTGTAAGGCTAGCTAGTGTTTGTTTCCCAGTGAGAAATGAAGTTGAATCCCATGCATTTTCTGGTCCTACGAGCAAGAGTTGTTTTCTGGTAAGAAGAGTCACTATTGTGCTCCCATTGCCATACACAGTGCAAATAGCACTTGCGTCTGCTCCTAGCAAGTACAGTGTATTGGACTGAAGAGGAGCTACTGTTCTTGTCAGTTTCCTAAACAGAGTTCAACTAGATATGGCCCGTGTGTGTAGGAAGCACAGTTCTTTTGTTCTGAGCAAGCTCACTGTTCTGGCCCTTTAGGAAACACAGTAGTGTAGAAGAATGCTCTTTTCTCAAAAGCAGAGTGTGTTTCTTGTAAGGGGAGCTAGCGTTTGTTTCCCAGTCCTAAATGGAATTGAATCACATGCAGTTTCTGGTATTACGAGCAACAGTTGTTTTCTGGTAAGGAAAGTCACTATGGTGCTCCCTTTGTCATACACAGTGCAAATAGCACTCACGTCTGCTCCCAGCAAGTACAGTGTATTGGACTGAAGAGGAGCTACTGTTCTTGTCAGTTTCCGAAGCAGAGTTGAACAAGATATGGCCCATGTGTGTAGGAAGCACAGTTCTTTTGTTCTGAGCAAACTCTCTGTTCGGAACCCATAGGAAACACAGTAGAGTAGAAGAGTGCTCTTTTCTCAAAAGCAGAGTGTGTTTCTTGTAAGGCAAGCTAGCGTTTGTTTCCCAGTCCTAAATGGAGTTGAGTACCATGCAGTTTCTGGTCCTATGAGCAAGAGTTGTTTTCTGGTAAGAAGAGTCACTATTGTGCTCCCTTTGTCATACACAGGGCAAATAGCACTGGCGTCTGTTCCCAGCAAGTACAGTGTATTGGACAGAAGAGTAGCTACTGTTCTTGTCAGTTTCCTAAGCAGAGTTGAACTAAATATGGCCCCTGTGTGTAGGAAGCACAGTTTTTTGTTCTGAGCAAGCTCGCTGTTCTGGCCCTATAGGAAACACCATAGAGTAGAAGAGTGCTCTTTTCTCAAAAGCAGAGTGCGTTTCTTCTAAGGCGAGCTAGCGTTTGTTTACCAGTCCTAAATGGAGTTGAATCACATGCAGTTTCTCGTCCTACAGGCAAGAGTTGTTTTCTGGTGGGAAGAGTCACTATTGAGCTCCCATTGTCATAAACAGTGCAAATAGCTCTCGCGTCTGCTCCGAGCAAGTACATTGTATTGGACAGAAGAGGAGCTACTGTTCTTGTCAGTTTCCTGAGCAGAGTTGAACTAGATGTGGCCCGTTTGTGTAGGAAGCACAGTTCTTTTGTTCTGAGCAAGCTCACTGTTCAGACCCTATAGGAAACACTGTAGAGTAGAAGAGTGCTCTTTTCTCAAAAGCAGAGTGTGTTACTTGTAAAGGAAGTTAGCGTTTGTTGCCCAGGTTTAAATGGAGTTGAATCACATGCAGTTTCTGGTCCTACGAGCAAGAGTTGTTTTCTGGTAAGAAGAGTCACTATTGTGCTCCCATTGCCATACACAGTGCAAATAGCACTCGCGTCTGCTCCCAGCAAGTACAGTGTATTGGACTGAAGAGGAGCTTCTGTTCTTGTCAGTTTCCTAAGCAGAGTTGAACTAGATATGGCCCGTGTGTGTAGGAAGCACAGTTCTTTTGTTCTGAGCAAGCTCACTGTTCTGGCCCTATAGGAAACACAGTAGAGTAGAAGAGTGCTCTTTTCTCAAAAGCAGAGTGTGTTTCTTGTAAGGTGAGCTAGCGTTTGTTTCCCAGTCCTAAATGGAGTTGAATCACATGCAGTTTCTGGTCCTACAAGCAAGAGTTGTTTTCTGGTAATAAGAGGCACTATTACGCTCCCATTGTCATACACAGCGCAAATAGCACTGTCATTTGTTCCCAGCATGTACAATGTATTGGACTGAGAACGATCTACTGTTCTTGTCAGTTTCCAAAGCAGAGTTGAACTAGATATGGCCCATGTGTGTAGGAAGCACAGTTCTTTTGTACTGAGCAAGCTCACTGTTCGGACCCCATAGGAAACACAGTAGAGTAGAAGAGTGCTCTTTTCTCAAAAGCAGAGTGTGTTTCTTGTAAGGCTAGCTAGTGTTTGTTTCCCAGTCAGAAAAGGAGTTGAATCCCACTCAGTTTCTGGTCCTACAAGCAAGAGTTGTTTTCTGGTAAGAAGAGTCACTATTGTGCTCCCTTTGCCATACACAGTGCAAATAGCACTCGTGTCTGCTCCCAGCAAGTACAGTGTATTGAACTGAAGAGGAGCTACTATTGTTGTCAGTTTCCTAAGCAGAGTTGAACTAGATATGGACGGTGTGTGTAGGAAGCACAGTTCTTTTGTTCTGAGCAAGCTCACTGTTCTGGCCCTTTAGGAAACACAGTAGAGTAGAAGAGTGCTCTTTTCTCAAAAGCAGAGTGTGTTTCTTCTAAGGCGAGCTAGCGTTTGTTTCCCAGTCCTAAATGAAGTTGAATCACATGCAGTTTCTTGTGCTATGAGCAAGAGTTTTTTTCTGGTAAAAAGAGTCACTATTGTGCTCTAATTGCAATACACAGTGCAAATAGCACTCGCATCTGTTCCCAGCAAGTACAGTGTATTGGACTGAAGAGGACCTACTGTTCTTGTCAGTTTCGTAAGCAGAGTTGAACTAGATATGGCCCGTGTGTGTAGGAAGCACAGTTCTTTTGTTCTGAGCAAGCTCACTGTTCTGAACCTATAGGAAACACAGTATAGTAGAAGAGTGCTCTTTTCTCAAAAGCAGAGCGTGTTTCTTGTAAGGCAAGCTAGTGTTTGTTTCCCAGTCCTAAATGAATTTGAATCCCATGCAGTTTCTGGTCCTACGAGCAAGAGTTGTTTTCTGGTAAGAAGAGTCACTATTGCGCTCCCATTGTCATACACAGTGCAAATAGCACTCGCGTCTTCTCCTAGCAAGTACAGTGTATTGGACTGAAGAGGAGCTACTGTTCTTGTCAGTTTCCTAAGCAGAGTTGAACTAGATATGGCCCGTGTGTAGGAAGCACAGTTCTTTTGTTCTGAGCAAGCTCACTGTTTTGGCCGTTCAGGAAACACAGTAGAGTAGAAGAATGCTCTTTTCTCAAAAGCAAAGTGTGTTTCTTGTAAGGGGAGCTAGCGTTTGTTTCCCAGTCCTAAATGGAATTGAATCACATGCAGTTTCTGGTACTACGAGCAACAGTTGTTTTCTGGTAAGGAAAGTCACTATGGTGCTCCCTTTGCCATACACAGTACAAATAGCACTTGCGTCTGTTCCCAGCAAGTACAGTGTGTTGGACGGAAGAGGAGCTACTGTTCTTGTCAGTTTCCGAAGCAGAGTTGAACTAGATATGGCCCATGTGTGTGGGAAGCACAGTTCTTTTGTTCTGAGCAAGCTCACTGTTCGGACACCATAGGAAACACAGTAGAGTAGAAGAGTGCTCTTTTCTCAAAAGCAGAGTGTGTTTCTTGTAAGGCAAGCTAGCGTTTGTTTCCCAATCCTAAATGGAGTTGAATCCCATGCAGTTTCTGGTCCTATGAGCAAGAGTTGTTTTCTGGTAAGAAGAGTCACTATTGTGTTCCCATTGTCATACACAGGGCAAATAGCACGGGCGTCTGTTCCCAGCATGTAAAGTGTATTGGACTGAAGAGGATCTACTCTTCTTGTCAGTTTCCTAAGCAGAGTTGAACTAGATATGGCCCATGTGTGTGGGAAGCACAGTTCTTTTGTTCTGAGCAAGCTCACTTTTCGGACACCATAGGAAACACAGTAGAGTAGAAGAGTGCTCTTTTCTCAAAAGCAGAGTGTGTTTCTTGTAAGGCAAGCTAGTATTTGTTTCCCAGTCCTAAATGGAGTTGAATCCCATGCAGTTTCTGGTCCTACAGGCAAGAGTTGTTTTCTGGTGGGAAGAGTCACTATTGAGCTCCCATTGTCATACACAGTGCAAATAGCTCTCACGTCTGCTCCCAGCAAGTACATTGTATTAGACAGAAGAGGAGCTACTGTTCTTGTCAGTTTCCTATGCAGAGTTGAACTAGATATGGCCCGTGTGTGTAGGAAGCACAGTTCTTTTGTTCTGAGCAAGCTCACTGTTCTGGCCCTATAAGAAAAACAGTAGAGTAGAAGAGTGCTCTTTTCTCAAAAGCAGAGTGTGTTTCTTCTAAAGCGAGCTAGGGTTTGTTTCCCAGTCCTAAATGGAGTTGAATCACATGCAGTTTCTGGTCCTACAGGCAAGAGTTGTTTTCTGGTGGGAAGAGTCACTATTGAGCTCCCATTGTCATACACAGTGCAAATAGCTCTCGCGTCTGCTCTCAGCAAGTACATTGTATTAGACAGAAGAGGAGCTACTGTTCTTGTCAGTTTCCTAAGCAGAGTTGAACTAGATATGGCCCGTGTGTGTAGGAAGCACAGTTCTTTTGTTCTGAGCATGCTCACTGTTCTGAACCTACAGGAAACACAGTAGAGTAGAAGAGTGCTCTTTTCTCAAAAGCAGAGTTCGTTTCTTCTAAGGCGAGCTAGCGTTTGTTTACCAGTCCTAAATGGAGTTGAATCACATGCAGTTTCTCGTCCTACAGGCAAGAATTGTTTTCTGGTGGGAAGAGTCACTATTGAGCTCCCATTGTCATACACAGTGCAAATAGCTCTCGTGTCTGCTCCGAGCAAGTACATTGTATTGGACAGAAGAGGAGCTAATGTTCTTGTCAGTTTCCTAATCAGAGTTGAACTAGATATGGCCCGTGTGTGTAGGAAGCACAGTTCTTTTGTTCTGAGCAAGCTCACTGTTCAGAACTTATATGAAACACAGTAGAGTAGATGAGTGCTCTTTTCTCAAAAGCAGAGGGTGTTTCTTCTAAGGCGAGCTAGCATTTGTTTCCCAGTCCTAAATGGAGTTGAATCACATGCAGTTTCTGGTCCTACAAGCAAGAGTTGTTTTCTGGTAACAAGAGGCACTATTACGCTCCCATTGTCATACACAGCGCAAATAGCACTGTCGTTTGTTCCCAGCATGTACAATGTATTGGACTGAGGACGATCCACTGTTCTTGTCAATTTCCAAAGCAGAGTTGAACTAGATATGGCCCGTGTGTGTAGGAAGCACAGTTCTTTTGTTCTGAGCAAGCTCACTGTTCGGACCCCATAGGAAACACAGTAGAGTAGAAGAGTGCTCCTTTCTCAAAAGCAGAGTGTGTTTCTTGTAAGGCTAGCTAGTGTTTGTTTCCCAGTCAGAAAAGGAGTTGAATCCCACTCAGTTTCTGGTCCTACAAGCAAGAGTTGTTTTCTGGTAAGAAGAATCACTATTGTGCTCCCTTTACCATACACAGTGCAAATAGCACACCTTTCTGTTCCCAGCAAGTACACTGTATTGAACTGAAGAGAAGCTACTATTGTTGTCAGTTTCCTAAGCAGAGTTGAACTAGATATGGCCCTTGTGTGTAGGAACCACAGTTCTTTTGTTCTGAGCAAGCTCACTGTTCTGAACCTATAGGAAACACAGTAGAGTAGAAGAGTGCTCTTTTCTCAAAAACAGAGTGTGTTTCTTGTAAGGCTAGCTAGTGTTTGTTTCCCAGTGAGAAATGAAGTTGAATCCCATGCATTTTCTGGTCCTACGAGCAAGAGTTGTTTTCTGGTAAGAAGAGTCACTATTGTGCTCCCATTGCCATACACAGTGCAAATTGCACTTGCGTCTGCTCCTAGCAAGTACAGTGTATTGGACTGAAGAGGAGCTACTGTTCTTGTCAGTTTCCTAAACAGAGTTCAACTAGATATGGCCCGTGTGTGTAGGAAGCACAGTTCTTTTGTTCTGAGCAAGCTCACTGTTCTGGCCCTTTAGGAAACACAGTAGTGTAGAAGAATGCTCTTTTCTCAAAAGCAGAGTGTGTTTCTTGTAAGGGGAGCTAGCGTTTGTTTCCCAGTCCTAAATGGAATTGAATCACATGCAGTTTCTGGTACTACGAGCAACAGTTGTTTTCTGGTAAGGAAAGTCACTATGGTGCTCCCTTTGTCATACACAGTGCAAATAGCACTCACGTCTGCTCCCAGCAAGTACAGTGTATTGGACTGAAGAGGAGCTACTGTTCTTGTCAGTTTCCGAAGCAGAGTTGAACAAGATATGGCCCATGTGTGTAGGAAGCACAGTTCTTTTGTTCTGAGCAAACTCTCTGTTAGGAACCCATAGGAAACACAGTAGAGTAGAAGAGTGCTCTTTTCTCAAAAGCAGAGTGTGTTTCTTGTAAGGCAAGCTAGCGTTTGTTTCCCAGTCCTAAATGGAGTTGAGTACCATGCAGTTTCTGGTCCTATGAGCAAGAGTTGTTTTCTGGTAAGAAGAGTCACTATTGTGCTCCCTTTGTCATACACAAGGCAAATAGCACTGGCGTCTGTTCCCAGCAAGTACAGTGTATTGGACAGAAGAGTAGCTACTGTTCTTGTCAGTTTCCTAAGCAGAGTTGAACTAAATATGGCCCCTGTGTGTAGGAAGCACAGTTTTTTGTTCTGAGCAAGCTCGCTGTTCTGGCCCTATAGGAAACACCATAGAGTAGAAGAGTGCTCTTTTCTCAAAAGCAGAGTGCGTTTCTTCTAAGGCGAGCTAGCGTTTGTTTACCAGTCCTAAATGGAGTTGAATCACATGCAGTTTCTCGTCCTACAGGCAAGAGTTGTTTTCTGGTGGGAAGAGTCACTATTGAGCTCCCATTGTCATACACAGTGCAAATAGCTCTCGCGTCTGCTCCGAGCAAGTACATTGTATTGGACAGAAGAGGAGCTACTGTTCTTGTCAGTTTCCTGAGCAGAGTTGAACTAGATGTGGCCCGTTTGTGTAGGAAGCACAGTTCTTTTGTTCTGAGCAAGCTCACTGTTCAGACCCTATAGGAAACACTGTAGAGTAGAAGAGTGCTCTTTTCTCAAAAGCAGAGTGTGTTACTTGTAAAGGAAGCTAGCGTTTGTTGCCCAGGTTTAAATGGAGTTGAATCACATGCAGTTTCTGGTCCTACGAGCAAGAGTTGTTTTCTGGTAAGAAGAGTCACTATTGTGCTCCCATTGCCATACACAGTGCAAATAGCACTCGCGTCTGCTCCCAGCAAGTACAGTGTATTGGACTGAAGAGGAGCTTCTGTTCTTGTCAGTTTCCTAAGCAGAGTTGAACTAGATATGGCCCGTGTGTGTAGGAAGCACAGTTCTTTTGTTCTGAGCAAGCTCACTGTTCTGGCCCTATAGGAAACACAGTAGAGTAGAAGAGTGCTCTTTTCTCAAAAGCAGAGTGTGTTTCTTGTAAGGTGAGCTAGCGTTTGTTTCCCAGTCCTAAATGGAGTTGAATCACATGCAGTTTCTGGTCCTACAAGCAAGAGTTGTTTATCTGGTAATAAGAGGCACTATTACGCTCCCATTGTCATACACAGGGCAAATAGCACTGTCATTTGTTCCCAGCATGTACAATGTATTGGACTGAGAACGATCTACTGTTCTTGTCAGTTTCCAAAGCAGAGTTGAACTAGATATGGCCCGTGTGTGTAGGAAGCACAGTTCTTTTGTACTGAGCAAGCTCACTGTTCGGACCCCATAGGAAACACAGTAGAGTAGAAGAGTGCTCTTTTCTCAAAAGCAGAGTGTGTTTCTTGTAAGGCTAGCTAGTGTTTGTTTCCCAGTCAGAAAAGGAGTTGAATCCCACTCAGTTTCTGGTCCTACAAGCAAGAGTTGTTTTCTGGTAAGAAGAGTCACTATTGTGCTCCCTTTGCCATACACAGTGCAAATAGCACTCGTGTCTGCTCCCAGCAAGTACAGTGTATTGAACTGAAGAGGAGCTACTATTGTTGTCAGTTTCCTAAGCAGAGTTGAACTAGATATGGACGGTGTGTGTAGGAAGCACAGTTCTTTTGTTCTGAGCAAGCTCACTGTTCTGGCCCTTTAGGAAACACAGTAGAGTAGAAGAGTGCTCTTTTCTCAAAAGCAGAGTGTGTTTCTTCTAAGGCGAGCTAGCGTTTGTTTCCCAGTCCTAAATGAAGTTGAATCACATGCAGTTTCTTGTGCTATGAGCAAGAGTTTTTTTCTGGTAAAAAGAGTCACTATTGTGCTCTAATTGCAATACACAGTGCAAATAGCACTCGCGTCTGTTCCCAGCAAGTACAGTGTATTGGACTGAAGAGGACCTACTGTTCTTGTCAGTTTCGTAAGCAGAGTTGAACTAGATATGGCCCGTGTGTGTAGGAAGCACAGTTCTTTTGTTCTGAGCAAGCTCACTGTTCTGAACCTATAGGAAACACAGTATAGTAGAAGAGTGCTCTTTTCTCAAAAGCAGAGCGTGTTTCTTGTAAGGCAAGCTAGTTTTTGTTTCCCAGTCCTAAATGAATTTGAATCCCATGCAGTTTCTGGTCCTACGAGCAAGAGTTGTTTTCTGGTAAGAAGAGTCACTATTGCGCTCCCATTGTCATACACAGTGCAAATAGCACTCGCGTCTTCTCCTAGCAAGTACAGTGTATTGGACTGAAGAGGAGCTACTGTTCTTGTCAGTTTCCTAAGCAGAGTTGAACTAGATATGGCCCGTGTGTAGGAAGCACAGTTCTTTTGTTCTGAGCAAGCTCACTGTTTTGGCCGTTCAGGAAACACAGTAGAGTAGAAGAATGCTCTTTTCTCAAAAGCAAAGTGTGTTTCTTGTAAGGGGAGCTAGCGTTTGTTTCCCAGTCCTAAATGGAATTGAATCACATGCAGTTTCTGGTACTACGAGCAACAGTTGTTTTCTGGTAAGGAAAGTCACTATGGTGCTCCCTTTGACATACACAGTACAAATAGCACTTGCGTCTGTTCCCAGCAAGTACAGTGTGTTGGACTGAAGAGGAGCTACTGTTCTTGTCAGTTTCCGAAGCAGAGTTGAACTAGATATGGCCCATGTGTGTGGGAAGCACAGTTCATTTGTTCTGAGCAAGCTCACTTTTTGGACACCATAGGAAACACAGTAGAGTAGAAGTATGCTCTTTTCTCAAAAGCAGAGTGTGTTTCTTGTAAGGCAAGCTAGCGTTTGTTTCCCAGTCCTAAATGGAGTTGAATCCCATGCAGTTTCTGGTCCTACAGGCAAGAGTTGTTTTCTGGCGGGAAGAGTCACTATTGAGCTCCCATTGTCATACACAGTGCAAATAGCTCTCACGTCTGCTCCCAGCAAGTACATTGTATTAGACAGAAGAGGAGCTACTGTTCTTGTCAGTTTCCTATGCAGAGTTGAACTAGATATGGCCCGTGTGTGTAGGAAGCACAATTCTTTTGTTCTGAGCAAGCTCACTGTTCTGAACCTATAGGAAACACAGTAGAGTAGAAGAGTGCTCTTTTCTCAAAAGCAGAGTGTGTTTCTTGTAAGGCTAGCTAGTGATTGTTTCCCAGTGAGAAATGAAGTTGAATCCCATGCAGTTTCTGGTCCTACGAGCAAGAGTTGTTTTCTGGTAAGAAGAGTCACTATTGCGCTCCCATTGCCATACACAGTGCAAATAGCACTCGCGTCTGCTCCTAGCAAGTACAGTGTATTGGACTGAAGAGGAGCTACTGTTCTTGTCAGTTTCCTAAGCAGAGTTGAACTAGATATGGCCCGTGTGTAGGAAGCACAGTTCTATTGTTCTGAGCAAGCTCACTGTTCTGGCTGTTTAGGAAACACAGTAGAGTAGAAGAATGCTCTTTTCTCAAAAGCAGAGTGTGTTTCTTGTAAGGGGAGCTAGCGTTTGTTTCCCAGTCCTAAATGGAATGGAATCACATGCAGTTTCTGGTACTATGAGCAACAGTTGTTTTCTGGTAAGGAAAGTCACTATGGTGCTCCCTTTGCCATACACAGTGCAAATAGCACTTGTGTCTGCTCCCAGCAAGTACAGTGTATTGGACTGAAGAGGAGATACTGTTCTTGTCAGTTTCCGAAGCAGAGTTGAACTAGATATGGCCCATGTGTGTGGGAAGCACAGTTCTTTTGTTCTGAGCAAGCTCACTGTTCGGACACCATAGGAAACACAGTAGAGTAGAAGAGTGCTCTTTTCTCAAAAGCAGAGTGTGTTTCTTGTAAGGCAAGCTAGCGTTTGTTTCCCAATCCTAAATGGAGTTGAATCCCATGCAGTTTCTGGTCCTATGAGCAAGAGTCGTTTTCTGGTAAGAAGAGTCACTATTGTGTTCCCATTGTCATACACAGGGCAAATAGCACGGGCGTCTGTTCCCAGCATGTAAAGTGTATTGGACTGAAGAGGATCTACTCTTCTTGTCAGTTTCCTAAGCAGAGTTGAACTAGATATGGCCCATGTGTGTGGGAAGCACAGTTCTTTTGTTCTGAGCAAGCTCACTTTTCGGACACCATAGGAAACACAGTAGAGTAGAAGAGTGCTCTTTTCTCAAAAGCAGAGTGTGTTTCTTGTAAGGCAAGCTAGCGTTTGTTTCCCAGTCCTAAATAGAGTTGAATCCCATGCAGTTTCTGGTCCTACAGGCAAGAGTTGTTTTCTGGTGGGAAGAGTCACTATTGAGCTCCCATTGTCATACACAGTGCAAATAGCTCTCACGTCTCCTCCCAGCAAGTACATTGTATTAGACAGAAGAGGAGCTACTGTTCTTGTCAGTTTCCTAAGCAGAGTTGAACTAGATATGGCCCGTGTGTAGGAAGCACAGTTCTTTTGTTCTGAGCAAACTCACTGTTCTGGCCGTTTAGGAATCACAGTAGAGTAGAAGAATGCTCTTTTCTCAAAAGCAGAGTGTGTTTCTTGTAAGGGGAGCTAGCGTTTGTTTCCCAGTCCTAAATGGAATTGAATCACATGCAGTTTCTGGTCCTACGAGCAACAGTTGTTTTCTGGTAAGGAAAGTCACTATGGTGCTCCCTTTGCCATACACAGTGCAAATAGCACTTGTGTCTGCTCCCAGCAAGTACAGTGTATTGGACTGAAGAGGAGCTACTGTTCTTGTCAGTTTCCGAAGCAGAGTTGAACTAGATATGGCCCATGTGTGTGGGAAGCACAGTTCTTTTGTTCTGAGCAAGCTCACTGTTCGGACACCATAGGAAACACAGTAGAGTAGATGAGTGCTCTTTTCTCAAAAGCAGAGTGTGTTTCTTCTAAGGCGAGCTATGATTTGTTTCCCAGTCCTAAATGGAGTTGAATCACATGCAGTTTCTGGTCCTACAGGCAAGAGTTTTTTTCTGGCGGGAAGAGTCACTATTGAGCTCCCATTGTCATACACAGTGCAAATAGCTCTCACGTCTGCTCCCAGCAAGTACATTGCATTAGACAGAAGAGGAGCTACTGTTCTTGTCAGTTTCCTATGCAGAGTTGAACTAGATATGGCCCGTGTGTGTAGGAATCACAGTTCTTTTGTTCTGAGCAAGCTCACTGTTCTGAACCTATAGGAAAAACAGTAGAGTAGAAGAGTGCTCTTTTCTCAAAAGCAGAGTGTGTTTCTTGTATGGCTAGCTAGTGATTGTTTACCAGTGAGAAATGAAGTTGAATCCCATGCAGTTTCTGGTCCTAAGGACAAGAGTTGTTTTCTGGTAAGAAGAGTCACTATTGCGCTCCCATTGCCATACACAGTGCAAATAGCACTCGCGTCTGCTCCTAGCAAGTACAGTGTATTGGACTGAAGAGGAGCTACTGTTCTTGTCAGTTTCCTAAGCACAGTTGAACTAGATATGGCCCGTGTGTAGGAAGCACAGTTCTTTTGTTCTGAGCAAGCTCACTGTTCTGGCTGTTTAGGAAACACAGTAGAGTAGAAGAGTGCTCTTTTCTCAAAAGCAGAGTGTGTTTCTTGTTAGGGGAGCTAGCGTTTGTTTCCCAGTCCTAAATGGAATGGAATCACATGCAGTTTCTGGTACTATGAGCAACAGTTGTTTTCTGGTAAGGAAAGTCACTATGGTGCTCCCTTTGCCATACACAGTGCAAATAGCACTTGTGTCTGCTCCCAGCAAGTACAGTGTATTGGACTGAAGAGGAGCTACTGTTCTTGTCAGTTTCCGAAGCAGAGTTGAACTAGATATGGCCCATGTGTGTGGGAAGCACAGTTCTTTTGTTCTGAGCAAGCTCACTGTTCGGACACCATAAGAAACACAGTAGAGTAGAAGAGTGCTCTTTTCTCAAAAGCAGAGTGTGTTTCTTGCAAGGCAAGCTAGCGTTTGTTTCCCAGTCCTAAATGGAGTTGAATCCCATGCAGTTTCTGGTCCTATGAGCAAGAGTTGTTTTCTGGTAAGAAGAGTCACTATTGTGCTCCCATTGTCATACACAGGGCAAATAGCACGGGCGTCTGTTCCCAGCATGTAAAGTGTATTGGACTGAAGAGGATCTACTCTTCTTGTCAGTTTCCTAAGCAGAGTTGAACTAGATATGGCCCATGTGTGTGGGAAGCACAGTTCTTTTGTTCTGAGCAAGCTCACTTTTCGGACAACATAGGAAGCACAGTAGAGTAGAAGAGTGCTCTTTTCTCAAAAGCAGAGTGTGTTTCTTGTAAGGCAAGCTAGCGTTTGTTTCCCAGTCCTAAATGGAGTTGAATCCCATGCAGTTTCTGGTCCTACAGGCAAGAGTTGTTTTCTGGTGGGAAGAGTCACTATTGAGCTCCCATTGTCATACACAGTGCAAATAGCTCTCACGTCTGCTCCCAGCAAGTACATTGTATTAGACAGAAGAGGAGCTACTGTTCTTGTCAGTTTCCTATGCAGAGTTGAACTAGATATGGCCCGTGTGTGTGGGAAGCACAGTTCTTTTGTTCTGAGCAAGCTCACTGTTCGGACACCATAGGAAACACAGTAGAGTAGAAGAGTGCTCTTTTCTCAAAAGCAGAGTGTGTTTCTTGTAAGGCTAGCTAGTGTTTGTTTCCCAGTGAGAAATGAAGTTGAATCCCATGCAGTTTCTGGTCCTACGAGCAAGAGTTGTTTTCTGGTAAGAAGAGTCACTATTGCGCTCCCATTGCCATACACAGTGCAAATAGCACTCGCGTCTGCTCCTAGCAAGTACAGTGTATTGGACTGAAGTGGAGCTACTGTTCTTGTCAGTTTACTAAGCAGAGTTGAACTAGATATGGCCCGTGTGTAGGAAGCACAGTTCTTTTGTTCTGAGCAAGCTCACTGTTTTGGCCGTTTAGGAAACACAGTAGAGTAGAAGAATGCTCTTTTCTCTAAAGCAGAGTGTGTTTCTTGTAAGGGGAGCTAGCGTTTGTTTCGCAGTCCTAAATGGAATGGAATCACATGCAGTTTCTGGTACTATGAGCAACAGTTGTTTTCTGGTAAGGAAAGTCACTATGGTGCTCCCTTTGCCATACACAGTGCAAATAGCACTTGTGTCTGCTCCCAGCAAGTACAGTGTATTGGACTGAAGAGGAGATACTGTTCTTGTCAGTTTCCGAAGCAGAGTTGAACTAGATATGGCCCATGTGTGTGGGAAGCACAGTTCTTTTGTTCTGAGCAAGCTCACTGTTCGGACACCATAAGAAACACAGTAGAGTAGAAGAGTGCTCTTTTCTCAAAAGCAGAGTGTGTTTCTTGTAAGGCAAGCTAGCGTTTGTTTCCCAGTCCTAAATGGAGTTGAATCCCATGCAGTTTCTGGTCCTATGAGCAAGAGTTGTTTTCTGGTAAGAAGAGTCACTATTGTGCTCCCATTGTCATACACAGGGCAAATAGCACGGGCGTGTGTTCCCAGCATGTAAGGTGTATTGGACTGAAGAGGATCTACTCTTCTTGTCAGTTTCCTAAGCAGAGTTGAACTAGATATGGCCCATGTGTGTGGGAAGCACAGTTCTTTTGTTCTGAGCAAGCTCACTTTTCGGACACCATAGGAAACACAGTAGAGTAGAAGAGTGCTCTTTTCTCAAAAGCAGAGTGTGTTTCTTGTAAGGCAAACTAGCGTTTGTTTCCCAGTTTTAAATGGAGTTGAATCCCATGCAGTTTCTGGTCCTACAGGCAAGAGTTGTTTTCTGGTGGGAAGAGTCACTATTGAGCTCCCATTGTCATACACAGTGCAAATAGCTCTCACGTCTGCTCCCAGCAAGTACATTGTATTAGACAGAAGAGGAGCTACTGTTCTTGTCAGTTTCCTATGCAGAGTTGAACTAGATATGGCCCGTGTGTGTGGGAAGCACAGTTCTTTTGTTCTGAGCAAGCTCACTGTTCGGACACCATAGGAAACACAGTAGAGTAGAAGAGTGCTCTTTTCTCAAAAGCAGAGTGTGTTTCTTGTAAGGCTAGCTAGTGTTTGTTTCCCAGTGAGAAATGAAGTTGAATCCCATGCAGTTTCTGGTCCTACGAGCAAGAGTTGTTTTCTGGTAAGAAGAGTCACTATTGCGCTCCCATTGCCATACACAGTGCAAATAGCACTCGCGTCTGCTCCTAGCAAGTACAGTGTATTGGACTGAAGTGGAGCTACTGTTCTTGTCAGTTTACTAAGCAGAGTTGAACTAGATATGGCCCGTGTGTAGGAAGCACAGTTCTTTTGTTCTGAGCAAGCTCACTGTTTTGGCCGTTTAGGAAACACAGTAGAGTAGAAGAATGCTCTTTTCTCTAAAGCAGAGTGTGTTTCTTGTAAGGGGAGCTAGCGTTTGTTTCCCAGTCCTAAATGGAATTGAATCACATGCAGTTTCTGGTACTACGAGCAACAGTTGTTTTCTGGTAAGGAAAGTCACTATGGTGCTCCCTTTGACATACACAGTGCAAATAGCACTTGCGTCTGCTCCCAGCAAGTACAGTGTATTGGACTGAGAGGAGCTACTGTTCTTGTCAGTTTCCGAAGCAGAGTTGAACTAGATATGGCCCATGTGTGTGGGAAGCACAGTTCTTTTGTTCTGAGCAAGCTCACTTTTCGGACACCATAGGAAACACAGTAGAGTAGAAGAGTGCTCTTTTCTCAAAAGCAGAGTGTGTTTCTTGTAAGGCAAGCTAGCGTTTGTTTCCCAGTCCTAAATGGAGTTGAATACCATGCAGTTTCTCGTCCTCCAGGCAAGAGTTGTTTTCTGGTGGGAAGAGTCACTATTGAGCTCCCATTGTCATACACAGTGCAAATAGCTCTCACGTCTGCTTCCAGCAAGTACATTGTATTAGACAGAAGAGGAGCTACTGTTCTTGTCAGTTTCCTATGCAGAGTTGAACTAGATATGGCCCGTGTGTGCAGGAAGCACAGTTCTTTTGTTCTGAGCAAGCTCACTGTTCTGAACCTATAGGAAACACAGTAGAGTAGAAGAGTGCTCTTTTCACAAAAGCAGAGTGTGTTTCTTCTAAGGCGAGCTATGATTTGTTTCCCAGTCCTAAATGGAGTTGAATCACATGCAGTTTCTGGTCCTACAGGCAAGAGTTTTTTTCTGGCGGGAAGAGTCACTATTGAGCTCCCATTGTCATACACAGGGCAAATAGCAAGGGCGTCTCTTCCCAGCATGTAAAGTGTATTGGACTGAAGAGGATCTACTCTTCTTGTCAGTTTCCTAAGCAGAGTTGAACTAGATATGGCCCGTGTGTGTAGGAAGCACAGTTCTTTTGTTCTGAGCAAGCTCACTGTTCTGGCCCTATAAGAAACACAATAGAGTAGAAGAGTGCTGTTTTCTCAAAAGCAGAGTGTGTTACTTCTAAGTCGAGCTATGGTTTGTTTCCCAGTCCTAAATGGAGTTGAATCACATGCAGTTTCTGGTCCTACAGGCAAGAGTTGTTTTCTGGTGGGAAGAGTCACAATTGAGCTCCCATTGTCATACACAGTGCAAATAGCTCTCGCGTCTGCTCCCAGCAAGTACATTGTATTAGACAGAAGAGGAGCTACTGTTCTTGTCAGTTTCCTTTGCAGAGTTGAACTAGATATGGCCCGTGTGTGTAGGAAGCACAGTTCTTTTGTTCTGAGCAAGCTCATTGTTCTGAACCTATAGGAAACACAGTAGAGTAGAAGAGTGCTCTTTTCTCAAAAGCAGAGTGTGTTTCTTGTAAGGCTAGCTAGTATTTGTTTCCCAGTGGGAAATGGAGTTGAATCCCATGCAGTTTCTGGTCCTACGAGCAAGAGTTGTTTTCTGGTAAGAAGAGTCACTATTGCGCGCCCATTGCCATACACAGTGCAAATAGCACTCACGTCTGCTCCTAGCATGTACAGTGTATTGGACTGAAGAGGAGCTACTGTTCTTGTCAGTTTCCTAAACAGAGTTGAACAAGATATGGCCCATGTGTGTGGGAAGCACAGTTCTTTTGTTCTGAACAAACTCTCTGTTCGGAACCCATAGGAAACACAGTAGAGTAGAAGAGTGCTCTTTACTCAAAAGCAGAGTGTGTTTCTTGTAAGGCAAGCTAGCGTTTGTTTCCCAGTCCTAAATGGAGTTGAGTCCCATGCAGTTTCTGGTCCTATGAGCAAGAGTTGTTTTCTGGTAAGAAGAGTCACTATTGTGCTCCCATTGTCATACACAGGGCAAATAGCACTGGTGTCTGTTCCCAGCAGGTACAGTGTATTGGACAGAAGAGGAGCTACTGTTCTTGTCAGTTTCCTAAGCAGAGTTGAACTAAATATGGCCCCTTTGTGTAGGAAGTACAGTTTTTTGTTCTGAGCAAGCTCGCTGTTCTGGCCCTATAGGAAACACAGTAGAGTAGAAGAGTGCTCTTTTCTCAAAAGCAGAGTGCGTTTCTTCTAAGGCGAGCTAGCGTTTGTTTACCAGTCCTAAATGGAGTTGAATCACATGCAGTTTCTCGTCCTACAGATAAGAGTTGTTTTCTGGTGGGAAGAGTCACTATTGAGCTCCCATTGTCATACACAGTGCAAATAGCTCTCGCGTGTGCTCCGAGCAAGTACATTGTATTGGACAGAAGAGGAACTAATGTTCTTGTCAGTTTCCTAAGCTGAGTTGAACTAGATATGGCCCGTGTGTGTAGGAAGCACAGTTCTTTTGTTCTGAGCAAGCTCACTGTTCAGAACTTATATGAAACACAGTAGAGTAGATGAGTGCTCTTTTCTCAAAAGCAGAGTGTGTTTCTTCTAAGGCGAGCTAGCATTTGTTTCCCAGTCCTAAATGGAGTTGAATCACATGCAGTTTCTGGTCCTACAAGCAAGAGTTGTTTTCTGGTAACAAGAGGCACTATTACGCTCCCATTGTCATACACAGCGCAAATAGCACTGTCGTTTGTTCCCAGCATGTACAATGTATTGGACTGAGGACGATCTACTGTTCTTGTCAGTTTCCAAAGCAGAGTTGAACTAGATATGGCCCGTGTGTGTAGGAAGCACAGTTCTTTTGTTCTGAGCAAGCTCACTGTTCGGACACCATAGGAAACACAGTAGAGTAGAAGAGTGCTCTTTTCTCAAAAGCAGAATGTGTTTCTTGTAAGGCTAGCTAGTGTTTGTTTCCAAGTCAGAAAAGGAGTTGAATCCCACTCAGTTTCTGGTCCTACAAGCAAGAGTTGTTTTCTGGTAAGAAGAGTCACTATTGTGCTCCCTTTGCCATTCACAGTGCAAATAGCACTCGTGTCTGCTCCCAGCAAGTACACTGTATTGAACTGAAGAGGAGCTACTATTGTTGTCAGTTTCCTAAGCAGAGTTGAACTAGATATGGCCCATGTGTGTAGGAAGCACAGTTCTTTTGTTCTGAGCAAGCTCACTGTTCTGAACCTATAGGAAACACAGTAGAGTAGAAGAGTGCTCTTTTCTCAAAAGCAGAGTGTGTTTCTTGTAAGGCTAGCTAGTGTTTGTTTCCCAGTAAGAAATGAAGTTGAATCCCATGCATTTTCTGGTCCTAAGAGCAAGAGTTGTTTTCTGGTAAGAAGAGTCACTATTGTGCTCCCATTGCCATACACAGTGCAAATAGCACTCGCGTCTGCTCCTAGCAAGTACAGTGTATTGGACTGAAGAGGAGCTACTCTTCTTGTCAGTTTCCTAAACAGAGTTGAACTAGATATGGCCCGTGTGTGTAGGAAGCACAGTTCTTTTGTTCTGAGCAAGCTCACTGTTCTGGCCCTTTAGGAAACACAGTAGTGTAGAAGAATGCTCTTTTCTCAAAAGCAGAGTGTGTTTCTTGTAAGGGGAGCTAGCGTTTGTTTCCCAGTCCTAAATGGAATTGAATCACATGCAGTTTCTGGTACTACGAGCAACAGTTGTTTTCTGGTAAGGAAAGTCACTGTGGTGCTCCCTTTGTCATACACAGTGCAAATAGCACTCACGTCTGCTCCCAGCAAGTACAGTGTTGGACTGAAAAGGAGCTACCGTTCTTGTCAGTTTCCGAAGCTGAGTTGAACTAGATATGGCCTGTGTGTGTAGGAAGCACAGTTCTTTTGTTCTGAGCAAGCTCACTGTTCAGAACTTATATGAAACACAGTAGAGTAGATGAGTGCTCTTTTCTCAAAAGCAGAGTGTGTTTCTTCTAAGGCGAGCTAGCATTTGTTTCCCAGTCCTAAATGGAGTTGAATCACATGCAGTTTCTGGTCCTACAAGCAAGAGTTGTTTTCTGGTAACAAGAGGCACTATTACGCTCCCATTGTCATACACAGCACAAATAGCACTGTCGTTTGTTCCCAGCATGTACAATGTATTGGACTGAGGACGATCTACTGTTCTTGTCAGTTTCCAAAGCAGAGTTGAACTAGATATGGCCCGTGTGTGTAGGAAGCACAGTTCTTTTGTTCTGAGCAAGCTCACTGTTCGGACCCCATAGGAAACACAGTAGAGTAGAAGAGTGCTCTTTTCTCAAAAGCAGAATGTGTTTCTTGTAAGGCTAGCTAGTGTTTGTTTCCAAGTCAGAAAAGGAGTTGAATCCCACTCAGTTTCTGGTCCTACAAGCAAGAGTTGTTTTCTGGTAAGAAGAGTCACTATTGTGCTCCCTTTGCCATTCACAGTGCAAATAGCACTCGTGTCTGCTCCCAGCAAGTACACTGTATTGAACTGAAGAGGAGCTACTATTGTTGTCAGTTTCCTAAGCAGAGTTGAACTAGATATGGCCCATGTGTGTAGGAAGCACAGTTCTTTTGTTCTGAGCAAGCTCACTGTTCTGAACCTATAGGAAACACAGTAGAGTAGAAGAGTGCTCTTTTCTCAAAAGCAGAGTGTGTTTCTTGTAAGGCTAGCTAGTGTTTGTTTCCCAGTGAGAAATGAAGTTGAATCCCATGCATTTTCTGGTCCTAAGAGCAAGAGTTGTTTTCTGGTAAGAAGAGTCACTATTGTGCTCCAATTGCCATACACAGTGCAAATAGCACTCGCGTCTGCTCCTAGCAAGTACAGTGTATTGGACTGAAGAGGAGCTACTCTTCTTGTCAGTTTTTTAAACAGAGTTGAACTAGATATGGCCCGTGTGTGTAGGAAGCACAGTTCTTTTGTTCTGAGCAAACTCACTGTTCTGGCCCTTTAGGAAACACAGTAGTGTAGAAGAATGCTCTTTTCTCAAAAGCAGAGTGTGTTTCTTGTAAGGGGAGCTAGCGTTTGTTTCCCAGTCCTAAATGGAATTGAATCACATGCAGTTTCTGGTACTACGAGCAACAGTTGTTTTCTGGTAAGGAAAGTCACTGTGGTGCTCCCTTTGTCATACACAGTGCAAATAGCACTCACGTCTGCTCCCAGCAAGTACAGTGTATTGGACTGAAAAGGAGCTACCGTTCTTGTCAGTTTCCGAAGCAGAGTTGAACAAGATATGGCCCATGTGTGTAGGAAGCACAGTTCTTTTGTTCTGAGCAAACTCTCTGTTCGGAACCCATAGGAAACACAGTAGAGTAGAAGAGTGCTCTTTTCTCAAAAGCAGAGTGTGTTTCTTGTAAGGCAAGCTAGCATTTGTATCCATGTTCTAAATGGAGTTGAGTACCATGCAGTTTCTGGTCCTATGAGCAAGAGTTGTTTTCTGGTAAGAAGAGTCACTATTGTGCTCCCATTGTCATACACAGGGCAAATAGCACTGGCGTCTGTTCCCAGCAAGTACAGTGTATTGGACAGAAGAGGAGCTACTGTTCTTGTCAGTTTCCTAAGCAGAGTTGAACTAAATATGGCCCCTGTGTGTAGGAAGCACAGTTTTTTTGTTCTGAGCAAGCTCACTGTTCTGGCCCTATAGGGTACACAGTAGAGTAGAAGAGTGCTCTTTTCTCAAAAGCAGAGTGCGTTTCTTCTAAGGCGAGCTAGCGTTTGTTTACCAGTCCTAAATGGAGTTGAATCACATGAAGTTTCTCGTCCTACAGGCAAGAGTTGTTTTCTGGTGGGAAGAGTCACTATTGAGCCCCCATTGTCATACACAGTGCAAATAGCTCTCGCGTCTGCTCCGAGCAAGTACATTGTATTGGGCAGAAGAGGAGCTAATGTTCTTGTCAGTTTCCTAAGCAGAGTTGAACTAGATATGGCCCGTGTGTGTAGGAAGCACAGTTCTTTTGTTCTGAGCAAGCTCACTGTTCAGAACTTATAGGAAACACAGTAGAGTAGATGAGTGCTCTTTTCTCAAAAGCAGAGGGTGTTTCTTCTAAGGCTAGCTAGTGTTTGTTTTCCAGTCAGAAACGGAGTTGAATCCCATGCAGTTTCTGGTCTTACAATCAAGAGTTGTTTTCTGGTAAGAAGAGACACTATTGTGCTCCCATTGTCATACACAGGGCAAATAGCACGGGGGTCTGTTTCCAGCATGTAAAGTGTATTGGACTGAAGAGGATCGACTCTTCTTGTCAGTTTCCTCAGCAGAGTTGAACTAGATATGGCCCGTGTGTGTAGGAAGCACAGTTCTTTTGTTCTGAGCAAGCTCACTGTTCTGGCCCTATAAGAAAAACAGTAGAGTAGAAGAGTGCTCTTTTCTCAAAAGCAGAGTGTGTTTCTTCTAAGGGGAGCTAGGGTTTGTTTCCCAGTTCTAAATGGAGTTGAATCACATGCAGTTTCTGGTCCTGCAGGCAAGAGTTGTTTTCTGGTGGGAAGAGTCACTATTGAGCTCCCATTGTCATACACAGTGCAAATAGCACTCGCGTCTGCTCCTAGCAAGTACAGTGTATTGGACTGAAGAGGAGCTACTGTTCTTGTCAGTTTCCTAAACAGAGTTGAACTAGATATGGCCCATGTGTGTAGGAAGCACAGTTCTTTTGTTCTGAGCAAGCTCACTGTTCTGGCCCTTTAGGAAAAACAGTAGTGTAGAAGAATGCTCTTTTCTCAAAAGCAGAGTGTGTTTCTTGTAAGGGGAGCTAGCGTTTGTTTCCCAGTCCTAAATGGAATTGAATCACATGCAGTTTCTGGTACTACGAGCAACAGTTGTTTTCTGGTAAGGAAAGTCACTATGGTGCTCCCTTTGTCATACACAGTGCAAATAGCACTCACGTCTGCTCCTAGCAAGTACAGTGTATTGGACTGAAGAGGAGCTACGGTTCTTGTCAGTTTCCTAAGCAGCGTTGAACTAGATATGGCCCGTGTGTATGAAGCACAGTTCTTTTATTTGAGCAAGCTCACTGTTCTGGCCCTTTAGGAAACACAGTAGAGTAGAAGAATGCTCTTTTCTCAAAAGCAGAGTGTGTTTCTTGTAAGGGGAGCTAGCGTTTGTTTCCCAGTCCTAAATGGAATTGAATCACATGCAGTTTCTGGTACTACGAGCAACAGTTGTTTTCTGGTAAGGAAAGTCACTATGGTGCTCCCTTTGCCATACACAGTGCAAATAGCACTCGAGTCTGCTCCCAGCAAGTACAGTGTATTGGACTGAAGAGGAGCTACTGTTCTTGTCAGTTTCCTAAGCAGAGTTGAACTAGATATGGCCCATGTGTGTGGGAAGCACAGTTCTTTTGTTCTGAGCAAGTTCACTGTTCGGACCCCATAGGAAACACAGCAGAGTAGAAGAGTGCTCTTTTTTCAAAAGCAGAGTGTGTTTCTTGTAAGGCAGGTAGCGTTTGTTTCCATGTCCTAAATGGAGTTGAATCCCATGCAGTTTCTGGTCCTATGAGCAAGACTTGTTTTCTGGTAAGAAGAGTCACTATTGTGCTCCCATTGTCATACACAGGGCAAATAGCACGGGGGTCTGTTTCCAGCATGTAAAGTGTATTGGACTGAAGAGGATCGACTCTTCTTGTCAGTTTCCTAAGCAGAGTTGAACTAGATATGGCCCGTGTGTGTAGGAAGCACAGTTCTTTTGTTCTGAGCAAGCTCACTGTTCTGGCCCTATAAGAAAAACAGTAGAGTAGAAGAGTGCTCTTTTCTCAAAAGCATAGTGTGTTTCTTGTAAGGCTAGCTAGTGTTTGTTTCCCAGTCAGAAACGGAGTTGAATCCCATGTAGTTTCTGGTCCTACGAGCAAGAGTTGTTTTCTGGTAAGAAGAGTCACTATTGCGCTCCCATTGCCATACACAGTGCAAATAGCACTCGCATCTGTTCCCAGCAAGTACAGTGTATTGGACAGAAGAGGAGATACTGTTCTTGTCAGTTTTCTAACCAGAGTTGAAATAGATATGGCCCGTGTGTGTAGGAAGCACAGTTCTTTTGTTCTGAGCAAGCTCACTGTTCGGACCGCATAGGAAAAGCAGTAGAGTAGAAGAGTGCTCTTTTCTCAAAAGCAGAGTGTGTTTCTTGTAAGGCAAGCTAGCATTTGTTTCCCAGTCCTAAATGGAGATGAATCCCATGCAGTTTCTGCTCCTACAAGCAAGAGTTGTTTTCTGGTAAGAAGAGTCACTGTTATGCTCCCATTGTCATACACAGCGCAAATAGCACTGTCGTTTGTTCCCAGCATGTACAATGTATTGGATTGAAGAGGATCTACTGTTCTTGTAAGTTTCCAAAGCAGAGTTGAACTAGAAATGGCCCGTGTGTGTAGGAAGCACAGTTCTTTTGTTCTGAGCAAGCTCACTCTTCTGGCTCTATAGGAAACACAGTAGAGTAGAAGCGTGCTCTTTTCTCAAAAGCAGAGTGTGTTTCTAGTAAGGCGAGCTAGGATTTGTTTCCCAGGCCTAAATGGAGTTGAATCACATGCAGGTTTTGTTGCTACGAGCATGAGTTGTTTTCTGGTAAGGAAAGTCACTATTGTGCTCCCTTAGCCACAGACAGTTCAAATAGCGCTCGCGTCTTCTCCCAGCAAGTACAGAGAATTGGAAAGAAAATGAGCTTCTGTTCTTGTCAGTTACCTAAGCAGAGTTGAACTAGATATGACCCGTGTGTGTAGTAAGCACAGTCCTTTTGTTCTGAGCAAGCTCACTGTTCGGACTCCATTGTAAACACAGTAGAGTAGAAGAGTGCTCTTTTCTCAAAAGCAGAGTGTGTTTCTTGTAAGGCTAGCAAGTGTTTGTTTCCCAGTCAGAAACGGAGTTGAATCCCACGCAGTTTATGGTCCTACGAGCAAGAGTTGTTTTCTGGTAAGAAGAGTCACTATTGAGCTCCCTTGCCATACACAGTGCAAATAGCACTCGCGTCTGTTCCCAGCAAGTACAGTGTATTGGACTGAAGAGGAGCTACTGTTCTTGTCAGTTTCCTAAGCAGAGTTGAACTACATATGGCCCGTGTGTGTAGGAAGCACAGTTCTTTTGTTCTGAGCAAGCTCACTTTTCAGACCCCATAGGAAACACAGTAGAGTAGAAGAATACTCTTTTCTCAAAAGCAGAGTGTATTTCTTTTAAGGCGAGCAAGCGTTTGTTTCCCAGTCCAAAATGGAGTTGAATCACATGCAGTTTTTGGTCCTACGAGCAAGAGTTGTTTTCTGGTAAGGAAGTAACTATTGTGCTCCTTTAGCCACACACAGTGCAAATAGCATTCGCGTCTGCTCCCAGCAAGTACAGTGTATTGGAAAGAAGAGGAGCTACTGTTCTTGTCAGTTCCTAAGCAGAGTTGAACTAGATATGACACGTGTGTGTAGTAAGCACAGTTCTTTTTTTCTAAGCAAGCTCACTGTTCGGACCCCATAGGAAACACAGTAGAGTAGAAGAGTGCTCTTTTCTCAAAAGCAGAGTGTGTTTCATTTAAGGAGAGCTAGCGTTCGTTTCAAAGTCATAAATGGAGTTGAATCCCATGCAGTTTCTGGTCCTATGAGCAAGAGTTGTTTTCTTTTAAGAAGAGTCACTATTACGCTCCCATTTTCATACACAAGGCAAATAGCAATGGCGTCTGTTCCCAGCATGTACAGTGTATTGGACAGAAGAGGATCTACTGTTCTTGTCAGTTTCCTAAGCAGACTTGAACGAGATATGGCCCGTGTGTGTAGGAAGCACAGTTCTTTTTTTCTGAACAAGCTCACTGTTTTGGCCCTATAGGAAACACAGTAGAGTAGAAGAGTGCTCTTTTCTCAAAAGCAGAGTGTGTTTCTTGTAAAGCGAGCTAGAGTTTGTTTCCCAGTCCTAAATGGAGTTGAGTCACATGCACTTTCTGGTCCTACGAGCATGAGTTGTTTTATGTTAAGAATAGTCACTATTGCGCTGCCATTGTCATACATAGGAAAAATAGCACTGGCGTCTGTTCCCAGCAAGTACAGTGTATTGGACTGAAGAGGATCTACTGCTCTTGTCAGGTTCCTAATCAGAATTGAACTAGATATGGCCGTGTGTGTAGGAAGCACAGTTCTTTTGTTCGGAGCAAGCTCACTGTTCGGACCCCATAGGAAACACAGTAGAGTAGAAAAGTGCTCTTTTCTCAAAAGCAGAGTGTGTTTTTTGTAAGGCAAGCTATCGTTTGTTTCCCAGTCCTAAATGGAGTTGAATCACATGCAGTTTCTGGTCCTACGAACAAGAGTTGTTTTCTGGTAAGGAAAGTCACATTGCGCTCCCATTGCCATACACAGTGCAAATAGCACTCGCGTCTGTTCCCAGCAAGTACAGTGTATTGGACTGAATAGGTGCTACTGTTCTTGTCAGTTTCCTAAGCAGAGTTGAACTAGATATGATCCGTGTGTGTAGTAAGCACAGTTCTTTTGTTCTGAGCAAGCTCACTGTTTGGAACCCATAGGAAACACAGTAGAGTAGAAGAGTGCTCTTTTCTCTAAATCAGAGTGTGTTTCTTGTAAGTCGAGCTAGCGTTTGTTTCCCAGTCCTAAATGGAGTTGAATCCCATGCAGTTTTTGGTACTACGAGCAAGAGTTGTTTTCTGGTAAGAAGACTCACTATTGCGCTGCCATTGCCATACACAGGACAAATAGCACTGGCGTCTGTTCGCAGCAAGTACAGTGTATTGGACTGAAGAAGATCTACTGTTCTTTTCAGGTTCCTAAGCAGACTTGAACTAGATATGGCCGTGTGTGTAGGAAGCACAGTTTTTTTTGTTCTGAGCAAGCTCACTGTTCGGACCCCATAGGGAAGACAGGAGAGTAGAAGAGTGCTTTTTTCTCAAAAGCAGAGTGTGTTTCTTGTAAGGCGAGCTAGCGTTTGTTTTCCATTCCTAAATGGAGTTGAATCACATGCAGTTTCTGGTCCTACGAGCAAGAATTGTTTTCTGGTAAGGAAAGTCACTATTGCGCTCTCATTGCCATACACAGTGCAAATAGCCCTCCCGTCTGTTCCCATCAAGTACAGTGTATTGGACTGAAGAGGAGCTACTGTTCTTCTCAGTTTCCTAAGCAGAGTTGAACTAGATATGGCCCGTGTGTGTAGGAAGCACAGTTCTTATTTTCTGAGCAAGCTCACTGTTTTGGCCCTTTGGGAAACTCGGTAGAGTAGAAGAGTGCTCTTTTCTCAAAAGCAGAGTGTGTTTCTTGTAAAGCGAGCTAGAGTTTGTTTCCCAGTCCTAAATGGAGTTGAGTCACATGCATTTTTTTGTCCTATGAGTAAGAGTTGCTTTCTGGTAAGATGAGTCACTATTGTAGTCCAATTGCCATACACAGTGCAAATAGCACTGGCATCTGTTCCCAGCAAGTACAGTGTATTGGACTGAAGAGGGTCTACTGTTCTTGTCAGTTTCCTGAGCAGAGTTGAACTAGATATGGCCCGTGTGTTTAGGAAACACAGTTCTTTTGTTTTGAGCAAGCTCACTGTTCTGGCCCTATAGGAAACACAGTAGAGTAGAAGCGTGCTCTTTTCTCAAAAGCAGAGTGTGTTTCTTGTAAGGCGAGCTAGTGTTTGTTTCCCAGTCAGAAACGGAGTTGAATCCCACGAAGTTTCTGGTCCTGCAAGCAAGAGTTGTTTTCTGGTAAGAAGAGTCACTATTGCGTTCCCTTGCCATACATAGTGCAAATAGCACTCGCGTCTGTTCCCAGCAAGTACAGTGTATTGGACTGAAGAGGAGCTACTGTTCTTGTCAGTTTTCTAAGCAGAGTTGAACTAGATATGGCCCATGTGTGTAGGAAGCACAGTTCTTTTGTTCTGAACAAGCTCACTGTTCTGGCCCTATAGGAAACACAGTAGAGTAGAAGAGTGCTCTTTTATCAAAAGCAGAGTGTATTTCTTTTAGGGTGAGCTAGAGTTTGTTTCCCAGTCCTAAATGGATTTGAATCACATGCAGTTTCTGGTACTACGAGCCAGAGTTGTTTTCTGGTAAGGAAAGTCACTATTGTGCTCCCTTTGCCATACACAGTGCAAATAGCACTCGCGTCTGGTCCCTGCAAGTACAGTGTATTGGACTGAAGAGAAGCTACTGTTCTTGTCAGTTTCCTAAGCAGAGTTGAACTTGATATGCGCCGAGTGTGTAGGAAGCACAGTTCTTTTGTTCTGAGCAAGCTCACTGTTCTGGCCCTATAGGAAACACAGGAGAGTAGAAGAATGCTGTTTTCTCAAAAGCAGAGTGTGTTTCTTGTAAGGCTAGCTAGTGTTTGTTTCCGGTCAGAAACAAAGTTGAATCCCATGCAGTTTCTGGTCCTACGAGCAAGAGTTGTTTTCTGGTAAGAAGAGTCACTATTGTGCTCCCATTGCGGTACACAGTGCAAATAGCACTCGTGTCTGCTCCCAGCAAGTACAGCGTATTGCACTGAAGAGGAGATACTGTTCTTGTCAGTTTCCTAAGCAGAGTTGAACTAGATATGGCCCGTGTGTGTAGGAAGCACAGTTCTTGTTTTCTGAGCAAGCTCACTGTTCGAACACCATAGGAAACACAGTAGAGTAGAAGAGTGCTCTTTTCTCAAAAGCAGAGTGTGTTTCTTGTAAGGCGAGCTAGCATTCGTTTCCCAGTCCTAAATGGAGTTGAATCCCATGCAGTTTCTGATCCTACGAGCAAGAGTTGTTTTCTGGTAGAAGAGTCACAATTACGCTCCCATTGTCATACACAGGGCAAATAGCAAGGGTGTCTGTTCCCAGCATGTACAGTGTATTGGACTGAGGAGCATCTACTGTTCTTGTCAGTTTCCTAAGCAGAGTTGAACTAGATATGGCCCGTGTGTGTAGGAAGCACAGTTCTTTTGTTCTAAGCAAGCTCACTGCTCTGAACCTGTAGGAAACACAGTAGAGTAGAAGAGTGCTCTTTCCTCAAAAGCAGAGTGTGTTTCTTGTAAGGCGAGCTAGCGTTTGTTTGCCAGTCCTAAATGGAGTTGAATCACATGCAGTTTCTGGTCCTATGAGCAAGAGTTGTTTTCTGGTAAGAAGAGTAACTATTGCGCTCCCATTGCCATACACAGGGCAAATAGCACTGGCATCTGTTCCCAGCATGTACAGTGTGTTAGACTGAAGAGGATCTACTGTTCTTGTCAGTTTCCTAAGCAGAGTTGAACTAGATATCGCCCGTGTGTATAGGAAGCACAGTTCTTTTGTTCTGAGCAAGCTCACTGTTCTGGCCCTATAGGAAACACAGTAGAGTAGAAGAGTGCTCTTTTCTCAAAAGCAGAGTGTGTTTCTTGTAAGGCGAGCTAGCATTTGCTTCCCAGTCCTAAATGGAGTTGAATCACATGCAGTTTTTGGTCCTACGAGCAAGAGTTGTTTTCTGGTAAAAAGAGTCACTATTGCGCTCCCATTTCCATACACAGTGCAATAGCACTCGCATCTGTTCCCAGCAAGTACAGTGTATTGTACAGTAGAGGAGCTACTGTTCTTGTCAGTTTCCTAAGCAGAGTTGAACTAGATATGGCCAGTGTGTGTAGGAAGCACAGTTCTTTTGTTCTGAGCAAGCTCACTGTTCTGGCCCTTTAGGAAACACAGTAGAGCAGAAGAGTGCTCTTTTCTCAAAAGCAGAGTGTGTTTCTTCTAAGGCGAGCTAGCTTTTGTTTCCCAGTCCTAAATGGAGTTGAATCACATGCAGTTTCTGGTCCTACGAGTAAGAGTTTTTTTCTGTTAAGAAGAGTCACTCTTACGCTCCCATTGTCATACACTGCGCAAATAGCACTGTCGTCTGTTCCCAGCATGTACAATGTATTGGACTGAAGAGGATCTACTGTTCTTGTCAGTTTCCAAAGCAGAGTTGAACTAGATATGGCCCGTTTGTGTAGGAACCACAGTTCTTTTGTTCTGAGCAAGCTCACTCTTCTGGCCCTATAGGAAACACAGTAGAGTAGAAGAGTGCTCTTTCCTCAAAAGCAGAGTGTGTTTCTTGTAAGGCGAGCTAGCGTTTGTTTCCCAGTCCTAAATGGAGTTGAATCCCATGCAGTTTCTGGTCCTATGAGCAAGAGTTGTTTTCTGGTAAGAAGAGTCACTATTGCGCTCCCATTGCCATACACAGGGCAAATAGCACTGGCATCTGTTCCCAGCATGTACAGTGTGTTAGACTGAAGAGGATCTACTGTTCTTGTCAGTTTCCTTAGCAAAGTTGAACTAGATATGGCCCGTGAGTATAGGAAGCACAGTTCTTTTGTTCTGAGCAAGCTCACTGTTCTGGCCCTATAGGAAACACAGTAGAGTAGAAGAGTGCTCTTTTCTCAAAAGCAGAGTGTGTTTCTTGTAAGGCGAGCTAGCATTTGTTTCCCAGTCCTAAATGGAGTTGAATCACATGCAGTTTTTGGTCCTACGAGCAAGAGTTGTTTTCTGGTAAAAAGAGTCACTATTGTGCTCCCATTTCCATACACAGTGCAAATAGCACTCGCATCTGTTCCCAGCAAGTACAGTGTAATGTACAGTAGAGGAGCTACTGTTCTTGTCAGTTTCCTAAGCAGAGTTGAACTAGATATGGCCAGTGTGTGTAGGAAGCACAGTTCTTTTGTTCTGAGCAAGCTCACTGTTCGGACCCCATAGGAAACACAGTAGAGTAGAAGAGTGCTCTTTTCTCTAAAGCAGAGTGTGTTTCTTGTAAGGCGAGCTAGCGTTTGTTTCCCAGTCCTAAATGGAGTGGAATCACATGCACTTTCTGGTCCTACGAGCAAGAGTTGTTTTATGTTAAGAATAGTCACTATTGCGCTGCCATTGCCATACACAGGACAAATAGCACTGGCGTCTGTTCCCAGCAAGTACAGTGTATTGGACTGAAGAGCATCTACTGCTCTTTTCAGGTTCCTAATCAGAATTGAACTAGATATGGCCGTGTGTGTAGGAAGCACAGTTCTTTTGTTCTGAGCAAGCTCACTGTTCGGACCCCATAGGAAACACAGTAGAATAGAAAAGTGCTCTTTTCTCAAAAGCAGAGTGTGTTTTTTGTAAGGCAAGCTAGCGTTTGTTTCCCAGTCCTAAATGGAGTTGAATCACATGCAGTTTCTGGTCCTGCGAACAAGAGTTGTTTTCTGGTACGGAAAGTCATATTGTGCTCCCATTGCCATACACAGTGCAAATAGCACTCGCGTCTGTTCCCAGCAAGTACAGTGTATTGGACTGAATAGGTGCTACTGTTCTTGTCAGTTTCCTAAGCAGAGTTGAACTAGATATGATCCGTGTGTGTAGGAAGCACAGTTCTTTTGTTCTGAGCAAGCTCACTTTTTGGAACCCATAGGAAACACAGTAGAGTAGAAGAGTGCTCTTTTCTCTAAAGCAGAGTGTGTTTCTTGTAAGGCGAGCTAGCGTTTGTTTTGCAGTCCTAAATGGTGTTGAATCCCATGCAGTTTTTGGTACTATGAGCAAGAGTTGTTTTCTGGTAAGAAGAGTCACAATTGCGCTGCCATTGCCATACACAGGACAAATAGCACTGGCGTCTGTTCGCAGCAAGTACAGTGTATTGGACTGAAGAATATCTACTGTTCTTGTCAGGTTCCTAAGCAGAGTTGAACTAGATATGGCCCGTGTGTGTAGGAAGCACAGTTCTTTTGTTCTGAGCAAGCTCACTTTTTGGAACCCATAGGAAACACAGTAGAGTAGAAGCGTGCTCTTTTCTCAAAAGCAGAGTGTGTTTCTTGTAAGGCTAGCTAGTGTTTGTTTCCCAGTCAGAAACGAAGTTGAATCCCATGCAGTTTCTGGTCCTACGAGCAAGAGTTGTTTTCTGGTAAGAAGAGTCACTATTGAGCTCCCAATGTCATATACAGTGCAAATAGCTCTCGCGTCTGCTTCCAGCAAGTACAGTGTATTGGAAAGAAGAGGAGCTTCTGTTCTTGTCAGTTTCCTAAGCAGAGTTGAACTAGATATGACCCGTGTGTATAGTAAGCACAGTTCTTTTGTTCTGAGCAAGCTCACTGTTCTGGCCCTATAGGAAACACAGTAAAGTAGAAGAGTGCTCTTTTCTCTAAAGCAGAGTGTATTTCTTGTAAGGTGAGCTCGCGTTTGTTTCCAAGTCCTAAATGGAGTTGAGTCACAGGCAGTTTTTGGTCCTACGAGCAAGAGTTGTTTTCTGGTAAGAAGAGTCACTATTGCGCTCCAAAAGCCATACTCAGTGCAAATAGCACTCGCGTCTGTTCCCAGCAAGTACAGTGTATTGGACTGAATAGGAGCTACTGTTCTTGTCAGTTTCCTAAGCAGAGTTGAAATAGATATGGCCCGTGTGTAGGAAGCACAGTTCTTTTGTTCTGAGCAAGCTCACTGTTCTGGCCCTATAAGAAACACAGTAGAGTAGAAGAGTGCTCTTTTCTCAAAAGCAGAGTGTGTTTCTTGTAAGGCGAGCTAGCATTTGTTTCCCAGTCCTAAATGGAGTTGAATCACATGCAGTTTCTGGTCCTAGGAGCAAGAGTTGTTTTATGGTAAGAAGAGTCACTATTGTGCTCCCTTAGCCACACACAGTGCAAATAGCACTCTCGTCTGCTCCCAGCAAGTACAGTGTATTGGACTGAAGATGAGCTACTGTTCTTGTCAGTATCCGAAGCAGAGTTGAACTAGATATGGCCCATGTGTGTAGGAAGCACAGTTCTTTTGTTCTGAGCAAGCTCACTGTTCGGACCAATTAGGAAACACTGTAGAGTAGGCGAGTGCTCTTTTCTCAAAAGCAGAGTGTGTTTCTTGTAAGGCTAGCTAGTGTTTGTTTCCCAGTCAGAAACAGAGTTGAATCACACGCAGTTTCTGGTCCTACGAGCAAGAGTTGTTTTCTGGTAAGAAGAGTCACTATTGCGCTTCCGTTGCCATACACAGTGCAAATAGCACTCGCGTCTGCTCCCAGCAAGTACAGTGTATTGGACTGAAGAGGAGCTACAGTTCTTGTCAGTTTCCTAAGCAGAGTTGAACTAGATGTGGCCCGTTTGTGTAGGAAACACAGTTCTTTTGTTCTGAGCAAGCTCACTGTTCTGACCCTGTGGGAAACACTGTAGAGTAGAAGAGTGCTCTTTTCTCAAAAGCAGAGTGTGTTTCTTGTAAAGGAAGCTAGCGTTTGTTTCCCAGTTTTAAATGGAGTTGAATCCCATGCAGTTTCTGGTCCTACGAGCAAGAGTTGTTTTCTGGTAAGGAAAGTCACTATTGCGCTCCCTTAGCCACACACAGTGCAAATAGCACTCGCGTATGTTCCCAGCAAGTACAGTGTATTGGAAAGAAGAGGATATACTGTTCTTGTCAGTTTCCTGAGCAGAGTGGAACTAGATATGACCCGTGTGTGTAGGAAGCACAGTTCTTTTTTCTGAGCAAGCTCACGGTTCCGAGCTCATAGGAAACACAGTAGAGTAGAAGAGTGCTCTTTCCTCAAAAGCAGAGTGTGTTTCTTGTAAGGCGAGCTAGCGTTTGTTTGCCAGTCCTAAATGGAGTTGAATCCCATGCAGTTTCTGGTCCTATGAGCAAGAGTTGTTTTCTGGTAAGAAGAGTCACTATTGTGCTCCCATTGCCATACACAGGGCAAATAGCACTGGCATCTGTTCCCAGCATGTACAGTGTGTTAGACTGAAGAGGATCTACTGTTCTTGTCAGTTTCCTAAGCAGAGTTGAACTAGATATGGCCCGTGTGTATAGGAAGCACAGTTCTTTTGTTCTGAGCAAGCTCACTGTTCTGGCCCTATAGGAAACACAGTAGAGTAGAAGAGTGCTCTTTTCTCAAAAGCAGAGTGTGTTTCTTGTAAGGCGAGCTAGCGTTTGTTTCCCAGTCCTAAATGGAGTTGAATCACATGCAGTTTTTGGTCCTATGAGCAAGAGTTGTTTTCTGGTAAAAAGAGTCACTACTGCGCTCCCATTTCCATACACAGTGCAAATAGCACTCGCATCTGTTCCCAGCAAGTACAGTGTATTGTACAGTAGAGGAGCTACTGTTCTTGTCAGTTTCCTAAGCAGAGTTGAACTAGATATGGCCAGTGTGTGTAGGAAGCACAGTTCTTTTGTTCTGAGCAAGCTCACTGTTCGGATCCCATAGGAAACACAGTAGAGTAGAAGAGTGCTCTTTTCTCAAAAGCATAGTGTGTTTCTTGCAAGGAAAGCTAGCGTTTTTTCCCAGTCCTAAATAGAGTTGAATCCCATGCAGTTTCTAGTCCTACGAGCGAGAGATGTTTTCTGGTAAGAAGAGTCACTATTGTGCTCCCATTGTCATACACAGGGCAAATAGCACGGGCGTCTGTTCCCTGCATGTAAAGTGTATTGGACTGAAGAGGAGCTCCTGTTCTTGTCAGTTTCCTAAGCAGAGTTGAACTAGATATGGCCCGTGTGTGTAGGAAGCACAGTTCTTTTGTTCTGAGCAAGCTCACTGTTCTGGCCCTGTAAGAAACACAGTAGAGTAGAAGAGTGCTCTTTTCTCAAAAGCAGAGTGTGTTTCTTCTAAGGCGAGCTATGGTTTGTTTCCCAGTCCTAAATGGAGTTGACTCACATGCAGTTTCTGGTCCTACAGGCAAGAGTTGTTTTCTGGTGGGAAGAGTCACTATTGAGCTCCCATTGTCATACACAGTGCAAATAGCTCTCGCGTCTGCTACCAGCAAGTACATTGTATTAGAAAGAAGAGGAGCTACTGTTCTTGTCAGTTTCCTATGCAGAGTTGAACTAGATATGGCCCGTGTGTGTAGGAAGCACAGTTCTTTTGTTCTGAGCAAGCTCACTCTTCTGGCCGTTTAGGAAACACAGTAGCGTAGAAGAATGCTCTTTTCTCAAAAGCAGAGTGTGTTTCTTGTAAGGGGAGCTAGCGTTTGTTTCCCAGTCCTAAATGGAATTGAATCACATGCAGTTTCTGGTACTACGAGCAACAGTTGTTTTCTGGTAAGGAAAGTCACTATGGTGCTCCCTTTGTCATACACAGTGCAAATAGCACTCACGTCTGCTCCCAGCAAGTACAGTGTATTGGACTGAAGAGGAGCTACTGTTCTTGTCAGTTTCCGAAGCAGAGTTGAACTAGATATGGCCCATGTGTGTAGGAAGCTCAGTTCTTTTGTTCTGAGCAAACTCTCTGTTCAGACCCCTTAGGAAACACAGTAGTGTAGAAGAGTGCTCTTTTCTAAAAAAGCAGAGTGTGTTTCTTGTAAGGCGAGCTAGCATTTGTTTCCCAGTCCTAAATGGCGTTGAAACCCATGCAGCTTCTGGTCCTACGAGAAAGATTATTTTTCTGGTAATAAGAGTCACTATTGAGGTCCTATTGTCATACATACGGCAAATAGCACTGGCGTCAGTTCCCAGCAAGTACAGTGTATTGGACAGAAGAGGAGCTACTGTTCTTGTCAGTTTCCTAAGCAGAGTTGAACTAGACATGGCCCGTGCGTGTAGGAAGCACAGTTCTTTTGTTCTGAGCAAGCTCACTGTTCTGGCCCTATAGGAAACACAGTAGAGAAGAAGAGTGCTCTTTTCTCAAAAGCAGAGTGTGTTTCTTGTAGGGTGAGCTAGCGTTTGTTTCCCAGTCCTAAATGGATTTGAATCACATGCAGTTTCTGGTACTAGGAGCAAGAGTTGTTTTCTGGTAAGGAAAGTCACTATTGTGCTCCCTTTGCCATACACAGTGCAAATAGCACTCGCGTCTGTTCCCAGCACGTACAGTGTATTGGACTGAAGAGGAGCTACTGTTCTTGTCAGTTTCCTAAGTAGAGTTGAACTAGATATGGTCCGTGTGTGTAGGAAGCACAGTTCTATTGTTCTGAGCAAGCTCACTGTTCTGGCCCTATAGGAAACACAGTAGAGTAGAAGAGTGCTCTTTTCTCAAAAGCAGAGCGTGTTTCTTGTAAGGCTAGCTAGTGTTTGTTTCCCAGTCAGAAACGAAGTTGAATCCCATGCAGTTTCTGGTCCTACGAGCAAGAGTTGTTTTCTGGTAAGAAGAGTCACAATTGCGCTCCCATTGCCATACACAGTGCAAATAGCACTCGTGTCTGCTCCCAGCAAATACACTGTATGGACTGAAGTGGAGATACTGTTCTTGTCAGTTTCCGAAGCAGAGTTGAACTAGATATGGCCCGTGTGTTTAGGAAGCACAGGTTTTTTTTCTGAGCAAGCTCACTGTTCGGACACCTTAGGAAACACAGTAGAGTAGACGAGTGCTCTTTTCTCAAAAGCAGAGTGTGTTTCTTGTAATGCAAGCTAGTGTTTGTTTCCCAGTGAGAAATGAAGTTGAATCCCATGCAGTTTCTGGTCCTACGAGCAAGAGTTGTTTTCTGGTAAGAAGAGTCACAATTACGCTCCCATTGTCATACACAGGGCAAATAGCACGGGTGTCTGTTCCCAGCATGTACAGTGTATTGGACTGAGGAGGATCTACTGTTCTTGTCAGTTTCCTAAGCAGAGTTGAACTAGATATGGCCCGTGTGTGTAGGAAGCACAGTTCTTTTGTTCTGAGCAAGCTCACTGTTCGGACCCCATAGGAAACACTGTAGAGTAGGCGAGTGCTCTTTTCTCAAAAGCAGAGTGTGTTTCTTGTAAGGCGAGCTAGCGTTTGTTTCCCAGTCCTAAAAGGAATTGAATCACATTCAGTTTCTGGTACTACGAGCAAGAGTTCTTTTCTGGTAAGGAAAGTCACTATGGTGCTCCCTTTGCCATAAACAGTGCAAATAGCACTCGGGTCTGCTCCCAGCAAGTACAGTGTATTGGACTGAAGAGGAGCTACTGTTCTTGTCAGTTTCCGAAGCAGAGTTGAACTAGATATGGCCCATGTGTGTAGGAATCACAGTTCTTATGTTCTTAGCAAGCTCACTGTTCTGGCCTTATAGGAAACACAGTAGAGTAGAAGAGTGCTCTTTTCTCAAAATCAGAGTGTGTTTCTTGTAAGGCTAGCTAGTGTTTGTTTCCCAGTCAGAAACGGAGTTGAATCCCATGCAGTTTCTGGTCCTACGAGCAAGAGTTGTTTTCTGGTAATAAGAGTCACTGTTGCGCTCCCATTGCCATACACAGTGCAAATAGCACTCGCGTCTGTTCCCAGCAAGTACAGTGTATTGGACAGAAGAGGAGATACTGTTCTTGTCAGTTTTCTAACCAGAGTTGAACTAGATATGGCCCGTGTGTGTAGGAAGCACAGTTCTTTTGTTCTGAGCAAGCTCACTGTTTGGACCCCATAGGAAACACAGTAGAGTAGAAGAGTGCTCTTTTCTCTAAACCAGAGTGTGTTTCTTGTAAGGCGAGCTAGCGTTTGTTTCCCAGTCCTAAATGGAGTTGAATCACATGCAGTTTTTGGTCCTATGAGCAAGAGATGTTTTCTGGTAAAAAGAGTCACTATTGTGCTCCCATTTCCATACACAGTGCAAATAGCACTCGCATCTGTTCCCAGCAAGTACAGTGTATTGTACAGTAGAGGAGCTACTGTTCTTGTCAGTTTCCTAAGCAGAGTTGAACTAGATATGGCCAGTGTGTGTAGGAAGCACAGTTCTTTTGTTCTGAGCAAGCTCACTGTTCTGGCCCTTTAGGAAACACAGTAGAGCAGAAGAGTGCTCTTTTCTCAAAAGCAGAGTGTGTTTCTTGTAAGGCGAGCTAGCGTTTGTTTCCCAGTCCTAAATGGAATTGAATCACATGCAGTTTCTGGTACTACGTGCAAGAGTTGTTTTCTGGTAAGGAAAGTCACTATGGTGCTCCCATTGCCATACACAGGGCAAATAGCACTCGCGTCTGCTGCCAGCAAGTACAGTGTATTGGACAGAAGAGGAGATACTGTTCTTGTCAGTTTTCTAACCAGAGTTGAACTAGATATGGCCCGTGTGTGTAGGAAGCACAGTTCTTTTGTTCTGAGCAAGCTCACTGTTCGGACCCCATAGGAAACACAGTAGAGTAGAAGAGTGCTCTTTTCTCTAAACCAGAGTGTGTTTCTTGTAAGGCGAGCTAGCATTTGTTTCCCAGTCCAAAATGGAGATGAATCCCTTGTAGTTTCTGATCCTACGAGCAAGAGTTGTTTTCTGGTAAGAAGAGTCACTATTATGCTCCCATTGTTATACACAGCGCAAATAGCACTGTCTTTTGTTCCCAGCATGTACAGTGTATTGGACTGAAGAAGATCTACTGTTCTTGTCAGGTTCCTAAGCAGAGTTGAACTAGAAATGGCCCGTGTGTAGGAAGCACAGTTCTTTTGTTCTGAGCAATCTCACTGTTCTGGCCCTATAGGAAACACAGTAGAGTAGAAGAGTGCTCTTTTCTCAAAAGCAGAGTGTGTTTCTTGTAGGGTGAGCTAGAGTTTGTTTCCCAGTCCTAAATGGATTTGAATCACATGCAGTTTCTGGTACTAGGAGCAAGAGTTTTTTTCTGGTAGGGAAAGTCACTATTGTGCTCCCTTTGCCATACACAGTGCAAATAGCACCCGCGTCTGTTCCCAGCATGTACAGTGTATTGGACTGAAGAGGAGCTAATGTTCTTGTCAGTTTCCTAAGAAGAGTTGAACTAGATATGGTCCGTGTGTGTAGGAAGCACAGTTCTATTGTTCTGAGCAAGCTCACTGTTCTGGCCCTATAGGAAACACAGTAGAGTAGAAGAGTGCTCTTTTCTCAAAAGCAGAGTGTGTTTCTTGTAAGGCTAGCTAGTGTTTGTTTCCCAGTAGAAACGAAGTTGAATCCCATGCAGTTTCTGGTCCTACGAGCAAGAGTTGTTTTCTGGTAAGAAGAGTCACAATTACGCTCCCATTGTCATACACAGGGCAAATAGCACGTTTGTCTGTTCCCAGCATGTACAGTGTATTGGACTGAGGAGGATCTACTGTTCTTGTCAGTTTCCTAAGCAGAGTTGAACTAGATATGGCCCGTGTGTGTAGGAAGCACAGTTCTTTTGTTCTAAGCAAGCTCACTCTTCTGGCCTTATAGGAAACACAGTAGAGTAGAAGAGTGCTCTTTTCTCAAAAGCAGAGTGTGTTTCTTGTAAGGCTAGCTAGCGTTTGTTTCCCAGTCCTAAATGGAATTGAATCACATGCAGTTTCTGGTACTACGAGCAACAGTTGTTTTCTGGTAAGGAGAGTCACTATGGTGCTCCCATTGCCATACACAGGGCAAATAGCACTCGCGTCTGCTCCCAGCAAGTACAGTGTATTGGACAGAAGAGGAGCTACTGTTCTTGTCAGTTTCCGAAGCAGATTTGAACTAGATATGGCCCATGTGTGTAGGAAGCACAGTTCTTTTGTTCTGAGCAAGCTCACTGTTCGGACCCCATAGGAAACACAGTAGAGTAGAAGAGTGCTCTTTTCTCAAAAGCATAGTGTGTTTCTTGCAAGGCAAGCTAGCGTTTTTTCCCAGTCCTAAATGGAGTTGAATCCCATGCAGTTTCTGGTCCTACGAGCAAGAGATGTTTTCTGGTAAGAAGAGTCACTATTGTGCTCCCATTGTCATACACAGGGCAAATAGCACGGGCGTCTGTTCCCTGCATGTAAAGTGTATTGGACTGAAGAGGATCTACTGTTCTTGTCAGGTTCCTAAGCAGAGTTGAAATAGATATGGCCCGTGTGTGTGTAGGAAGCACAGTTCTTTTGTTCTGAGCAAGCTCACTGTTCTGGCCCTATAAGAAACACAGTAGATTAGAAGAGTGCTCTTTTCTCAAAAGCAGAGTGTGTTTCTTCTAAGGCGAGCTATGCTTTGTTTTCCAGTCCTAAATGGAGTTGACTCACATGCAGTTTCTGGTCCGACAGGCAAGAGTTGTTTTCTGGTGGGAACAGTCACTATTGAGCTCCCATTGTCATACTCAGTGCAAATAGCTCTCGCGTCTGCTCCCAGCAAGTACATTGTATTGGAAAGAAGAGGAGCTACTGTTCTTGTCAGTTTCCTATGCAGAGTTGAACTAGATATGGCCCGTGTGTAGGAAGCACAGTTCTTTTGTTCTGAGCAAGCTCACTGTTCTGAACCTATAGGAAACACAGTAGAGTAGAAGAGTGCTCTTTTCTCAAAAGCAGAGTGTGTTTCTTGTAAAGGAAGCTAGCGTTTGTTTCCCAGTTTTAAATGGAGTTGAATCACATGCAGTTTCTGGTCCTACGAGCAAGAGTTGTTTTCTGGTAAGGAAAGTCACTATTGTGCTCCCTTAGCCACACACAGTGCAAGTAGCACTCGCGTATGTTCCCAGCAAGTACAGTGTATTGGAAAGAAGAGGATATACTGTTCTTGTCATTTTTCTAAGCAGAGTGGAACTAGATATGACCCGTGTGTGTAGGAAGCACAGTTCTTTTTTCTGAGCAAGCTCACGGTTCCGAGCCCATAGGAAACACAGTAGAGTAGAAGAGTGCTCTTTTCTCAAAAGCATAGTGTGTTTCTTGTAAGGCGAGCTAGCGTTTGTTTGCCAGTCCTAAATGGAGTTGAATCCCATGCAGTTTCTGGTCCTACGAGCAAGAGTTGTTTTCTGGTAAGAAGAGTCACTATTGCGCTCCCATTGTCATACACAGGGCAAATAGCACTGGCATCTGTTCCCAGCATGTACAGTGTGTTAGACTGAAGAGGATCTACTGTTCTTGTCAGTTTCCTAAGCAGAGTTGAACTTGATATGACCCGTGTGTATAGGATGCACAGTTCTTTTGTTCTGAGCAAGCTCACGGTTCTGGCCCTATGGGAAACACAGTAGAGTAGAAGAGTGCTCTTTTCTCAAAAGCGGAGTGTGTTTCTTGTAAGGCGAGCTAGCGTTTGTTTCCCAGTCCTAAATGGAGTTGAATCACATGCAGTTTCTGGTCCCATGAGCAAGAGTTGTTTTCTGGTAAAAAAGAGTCACTATTGCGCTCCCATTGTCGTACACAGGGCAAATAGCACGGGTGTCTGCTCCTAGCAAGTACAGTGTATTGGACTGAAGAGGAGCTACTGTTCTTGTCAGTTTCCTAAGCAGAGTTGAACTAGATATGGCCCGAGTGTAGGAAGCACAGTTCTTTTGTTCTGAGCAAGCTCACTGTTTTGGCACTTTAGGAAACACAGTAGAGTAGAAGAATGCTCTTTTCTCAAAAGAAGAGTGTGTTTCTTGTAAGGGGAGCTAGCGTTTTTTCCCAGTCCTAAATGGAATTGAGTCACATGCAGTTTCTGGTACTATGAGCAACAGTTGTTTTCTGGTAAGGAAAGTCACTATGGTGCTCCCTTTGCCATACACAGTGCAAATAGCACTCGCGTCTTCTCCCAGCAAGTACAGTGTATTGGAAAGAAGTGGAGCTTCTGTTCTTGTTAGTTTCCTAAGCAGAGTTGAACTAGATATGACCCGTGTGTGTAGTAAGCACAGTTCTTTTGTTCTGAGCAAGCTCACTGTTCGGACTCCATTGTAAACACAGTAGAGTAGAAGAGTGCTCTTTTCTCAAAAGCAGAGTGTGTTTCTTGTAAGGATAGGTAGTGTTTGTTTCCCAGTCAGAAACGAAGTTGAATCCCATGCAGTTTCTGGTCCTACGAGGAAGAGTTGTTTTCTGGTAAGAAGAGTCACTATTGCGCTCCCATTGCCATACACAGAGCAAATAGCACTCGTGTCTGCTCATAGCAAGTACAGTGTATTGGACTGAAGAGGAGATACTGTTCTTGTCAGTTTCCTAAGCAGAGTTGAACTAGATATGGCCCGTGTGTGTAGGAAGCACAGTTTTTTTTTTCTGAGCAAGCTCACAGTTCGGACACCTTAGGAAACACAGTAGAGTAGAAGAGTGCTCTTTTCTCAGAAGCAGAGTGTGTTTCTTGTAAGGCGAGCTAGCATTCGTTTCCCAGTCATAAATGGAGGTGAATCCCATGCAGTTTCTGGTCCTACGAGGAAGAGTTGTTTTCTGGTAAGAAGAGTCACAATTACGCTCCCATTGTCATACACAGGGCAAATAGCACGGGTGTCTGTTCCCAGCATGTACAGTGTATTGGACTGAGGAGGATCTACTGTTCTTGTCAGTTTCCTAAGCAGAGTTGAACTAGATATGGCCCGTGTGTGTAGGAAGCACAGTTCTTTTGTTCTAAGCAAGCTCACTCTTCTGGCCTTATAGGAAACACAGTAGAGTAGAAGAGTGCTCTTTTCTCAAAAGCAGAGTGTGTTTCTTGTAAGGCTAGCTAGTGTTTGTTTCCCAGTCAGAAACGGAGATCAATCCCATGCAGTTTCTGGTCCTACGAGCAAGAGTTGTTTTCTGGTAAGAAGAGTCACTATTGTGCTCCCATTGCCATACACAGTGCAAATAGCACTCGCGTCTGTTCCCAGCAAGTACAGTGTATTGGACACAAGAGGAGATAGTGTTCTTGTCAGTTTTCTAACCAGAGTTGAACTAGATATGGCCCGTGTGTGTAGGAAGCACAGTTCTTTTGTTCTGAGCAAGCTCACTGTTCGGACCCCATAGGAAACACAGTAGAGTAGAAGAGTGCTCTTTTATCAAAAGCAGAGTGTGTTTCTTGTAAGGCAAGCTAGCGTTTTTTCCCAGTCCTAAATGGAGATGAATCCCATGCAGTTTCTGGTCCTACGAGCAAGAGTTGTTTTCTGGTAAGAAGAGTCACTATTGTGCTCCCTTAGCCACACACAGTGCAAATAGCACTCTCGTCTGCTCCCATCAAGTACAGTGTATTGGATCGAAGGGGAGCTACTGTTCTTGTCAGTTTCCTAAGCAGAGTTGAACTAGATATGACCCGTGTGTATAGTAAGCACAGTTCTTTTTTTCTGAGCAAGCTCACTGTTCTGGCCCCATAGGAAACACAGTAGAGTAGAAGAGTGCTCTTTTCTCAAAATCAGAGTGTGTTTCTTGTAAGGCGAGCTAGCGTTTGTTTCCCAGTCATAAAAGTAGTTGAATCCCATGCAGTTTCTGGTCCTACGAGCAAGAGTTGTGTTCTGGTAAGAAGAGTCACTATTACGCTCCCATTGTCATACACAGGGCAAACAGCATTGGCGTCTGTTCCCAGCATGTACAGTGTATTGGACTGAAGAGGATCTACTGTTCTTGTCAGTTTCCTAAGCAGAGTTGAACTAGATATGGCCCGTGTGTAGGAGGCACAGTTCTTTTGTTCTGAGCAAGCTCACTGTTCTGGCCCTTTAGGAAACACATTAGAGCAGAAGAGTGCTCTTTTCTCAAAAGCAGAGTGTGTTTCTTGTAAGGTGAGCTAGCGTTTGTTTCCCAGTCCTAAATAGAATTGAATCACATGCAGTTTCTGGTCCTACGAGCATGAGTTGTTTTCTGGTAAGGAAAGTCACTATGGTGCTCCCTTTGCCATACACAGTGCAAATAGCACTCACGTCTGCTCCCAGCAAGTACAGTGTATTGGACTGAAGAGGAGCTACTGTTCTTCTCAGTATCCGAAGCAGAGTTGAACTAGATATGGCCCATGTGTGTAGGAAGCACAGTTCTTTTGTTCTGAGCAAGCTCACTGTTCGGACCAATTAGGAAAAACAGTAGAGTAGGCGAGTGCTCTTTTCTCAAAAGCAGAGTGTGTTTCTTGTAAGGGGAGCTAGTGTTTGTTTCCCAGTCAGAAACAGAGTTGAATCACACGCAGTTTCTGGTCCTACGAGCAAGAGTTGTTTTCTGGTAAGAAGAGTCACTATTGCGCTCCCATTGCCATACAAAGTGCAAATAGCACTCGCGTCTGCTCCCAGCAAGTACAGTGCATTGGACTGAAGAGGAGCTACTGTTCTTGTCAGTTTCCTAAGCAGAGTTGAACTAGATGTGGCCCGTTTGTGTAGGAAACACAGTTCTTTTGTTCTGAGCAAGCTCACTGTTCTGACCCTGTAGGAAACGCTGTAGAGTAGAAGAGTGCTCTTTTCTCAAAAGCAGAGTGTGTTTCTTGTAAAGGAAGCTAGCGTTTGTTTCCCAGTTTTAAATGGAGTTGAATCACATGCAGTTTCTGGTCCTACAAGCAAGAGTTGTTTTCTGGTAATAAGAGGCACTATTACGCTCCCATTGTCATACACAGCGCAAATAGCACTGTCATTTGTTTCCAGCATGTACAATGTATTGGACTGAGGACGATCTACTGTTCTTGTCAGTTTCCAAAGCAGAGTTGAACTAGATATGGCCCGTGTGTGTAGGAAGCACAGTTCTTTTGTTCTGAGCAAGCTCACTGTTAGGACTCCATTGTAAACACAGTAGAGTAGAAGAGTGCTCTTTTCTCAAAAGCAGAGTGTGTTTCTTGTAAGGCTAGCTAGTGTTTGTTTCCCAGTCAGAAACAAAGTTGAATCCCATGCAGTTTCTGGTCCTGCAAGCAAGAGTTGTTTTCTGGTAAGAAGAGTCACTATTGCGCTCCCTTAGCCATACACAGTGCAAATAGCACTCGCGTCTGTTCCCAGCAAGTACAGTGTATTGGACTGAAGAGGAGCTACTGTTCTTGTCAGTTTCCTAAGCAGAGTTGAACTATATATGGCCCGTGTGTGTAGGAAGCACAGTTCTTTTGTTCTGAGCAATCTCACTGTTCTGGCCCTATAGGAAACACAGTAGAGTAGAAGAGTGCACTTTTCTCAAAAGCAGAGTGTGTTTCTTGTAAGGCGAGCTTGCGTTTGTTTCCCAGTCCTAAATGGAGTTGAATCACATGCAGTTTTTGGTCCTACGAGCAAGAGTTGTTTTCTGGTAAAAAGAGTCACTATTGCGCTCCCATTTCCATACACATTGCAAATAGCACTCGCATCTGTTCCCAGCAAGTACAGTGTATTGTACAGTAGAGGAGCTACTGTTCTTGTCAGTTTCCTAAGCAGAGTTGAACTAGATATGGCCAGTGTGTGTAGGAAGCACAGTTCTTTGGTTCTGAGCAAGCTCACTGTTCTGGCCCTTTAGGAAACACAGTAGAGCAGAAGAGTGCTCTTTTCTCAAAAGCAGAGTGTGTTTCTTGTAAGGCGAGGTAGCTTTTGTTTCCCAGTTTTAAATGGAATTGAATCACATGCAGTTTCTGGTACTACGAGCAAGAGTTGTTTTCTGGTAAGGAAAGTCACTATGGTGCTCCCATTGCCATACACAGGGCAAATAGCACTCGCGTCTGCTCCCAGCAAGTACAGTGTATTGGACTGAAGAGGAGCTACTGTTCTTGTCAGTTTCCGAAGCAGATTTGAACTAGATATGGCCCGTGTGTGTAGGAAGCACAGTTCTTTTGTTCTGAGCAAGCTCTATGTTCGGACCCCATAGGAAACACAGTAGAGTAGAAGAGTGCTCTTCTCTCAAAAGCATAGTGTGTTTCTTGCAAGGCAAGCTAGTGTTTTTTCCCAGTCCTAAATGGAGTTGAATCCCATGCAGTTTCTGGTCCTACGAGCAAGAGATGTTTTCTGGTAAGAAGAGTCACTATTGTGCTCCCATTGTCATACACAGGGCAAATAGAACGGGCGTTTGTTCCCTGCATGTAAAGTGTATTGGACTGAAGAGGATCTACTGTTCTTGTCATTTTTCTAAGCAGAGTAGAACTAGATATGACCAGTGTGTGTAGGAAGCACAGTTCTTTTTTCTGAGCAAGCTCACGGTTCCGAGCCCATAGGAAACACAGTAGAGTAGAACAGTGTTCTTTTCTCAAAAGCAGAGTGTGTTTCTTGTAAGGCGAGCTAGCGTTTGTTTCCTTGTCCTAAATGGAGTTGAATCACATGCAGTTTCTGGTCCTACGAGCAAGAGTTGTTTTCTGGTAAGGAAAGTCACTATTGTGCTCCCTTAGCCACACACAGTGCAAATAGCACTCGCGTATGTTCCCAGCAAGTACAGTGTATTGGAAAGAAGAGGATATACTGTTCTTGTCATTTTTCTAAGCAGAGTAGAACTAGATATGACCCGTGTGTGTAGGAAGCACAGTTCTTTTTTCTGAGCAAGCTCACGGTTCCGAGCCCATAGGAAACACAGTAGAGTAGAACAGTGTTCTTTTCTCAAAAGCAGAGTGTGTTTCTTGTAAGGCGAGCTAGCGTTTGTTTCCCCGTCCTAAATGGAGTTGAATCACATGCAGTTTCTGGTCCTATGAGTAATAGATTTTTTCTGTTAAGAAGAGTCACTATTACGCTCCCATTGTCATACACAGCGCAAATAGCACTGTCGTCTGTTCCCAGCATGTACATTGTGTTGGACTGAAGAGGATCTACTGTTCTTGTCAGTTTCCAAAGCAGAGTTGAACTAGATATGGCCCGTTTGTGTAGGAACCACAGGTCTTTTGTTCTGAGCAAGCTCACTTTTCTGGCCCTATAGGAAACACAGTAGAGTAGAAGAGTGCTCTTTTCTCAAAAGCAGAGTGTGTTTCTTGTAAGACGAGCTAGCGTTTGTTTGCCAGTCCTAAATGGAGTTGAATCCCATGCAGTTTATTGTCCTACGAGCAAGAGTTGTTTTCTGGTAAGAAGGGTCACTATTGCGCTCTGATTGTCATACACAGGGCAAATAGCACTGGCATCTGTTCCCAGCATGTACAGTGTGTTAGACTGAAGAGGATCTACTGTTTTTGTCAGTTTCCTAAGCAGAGTTGAACTAGATATGACCCGTGTGTATAGGAAGCACAGTTCTTTTGTTCTGAGCAAGCTCACGGTTCTGGTCCTATAGGAAACACAGTAGAGTAGAAGAGTGCTCTTTTCTCAAAAGCAGAGTGTGTTTCTTGTAAGGCGAGCTAGCGTTTGTTTCCCAGTCCTAAATGGAGTTGAATCACATGCAGTTTCTGGTCCCACGAGCAAGAGTTGTTTTCTGGTAAAAAGAGTCACTATTGCGCTCCCATTGTCGTACACAGGGCAAATAGCACGGGCGTCTGCTCCTAGCAAGTACAGTGTATTGGACTGAAGAGGAGCTACTGTTCTTGTCAGTTTCCTAAGCAGAGTTGAACTAGATATGGCCCGAGTGTAGGAAGCACAGTTCTTTTTTTCTGAGCAAGCTCACTGTTTTGGCACTTTAGGAAACACAGTAGAGTAGAAGAATGCTCTTTTCTCAAAAGAAGAGTGTGTTTCTTGTAAGGGGAGATAGCGTTTGTTTCCCAGTCCTAAATGGAATTGAATCACATGCAGTTTCTGGTACTATGAGCAACAGTTGTTTTCTGGTAAGGAAAGTCACTATGGTGCTCCTTTTGCCATACACAGTGCAAATAGCACTCGCGTCTTCTCCCAGCAAGTACAGTGTATTGGAAAGAAGACGAGCTTCTGTTCTTGCTATTTTCCTAAGCAGAGTTGAACTAGATATGACCCGTGTGTGTAGTAAGCACAGTTCTTTTGTTCTGAGCAAGCTCACTGTTCGGACATCATAGGAAACACAGTAGAGTAGAAGAGTGCTCTTTTCTCAAAAGCAGAGTGTGTTTCTTGTAAGGCTAGGTAGTGTTTGTTTCCCAGTCAGAAACGAAGTTGAATCCCATGCAGTTTCTGGTCCTACGAGCAAGAGTTGTTTTCTGGTAAGAAGAGTCACTATTGCGCTCCCATTGCCATACACAGAGCAAATAGCACTCGTGTCTGCTCATAGCAAGTACAGTGTATTGGACTGAAGAGGAGATACTGTTTTTGTCAGTTTCCTAAGCAGAGTTGAACTAGATATGGCCCGTGTGTGTAGGAAGCACAGTTCTTTTTTTCTGAGCAAGCTCACTGTTCGGACACCATAGGAAACACAGTAGAGTAGAATAGTGCTCTTTTCTCAGAAGCAGAGTGTGTTTCTTGTAAGGCGAGCTAGCATTCGTTTCCCAGTCATAAATGGAGGTGAATCCCATGCAGTTTCTGGTCCTACGAGGAAGAGTTGTTTTCTGGTAAGAAGAGTCACTATTGCGCTCCCATTGCCATACACAGAGCAAATAGCACTCGTGTCTGCTCATAGCAAGTACAGTGTATTGGACTGAAGAAGAGATACTGTTTTTGTCAGTTTCCTAAGCAGAGTTGAAATAGATATGGCCCGTGTGTGTAGGAAGCACAGTTCTTTTTTTCTGAGCAAGCTCACTGTTCGGACATCATAGGAAACACAGTAGAGTAGAAGAGTGCTCTATTCTCAGAAGCAGAGTGTGTTTCTTGTAAGGCGAGCTAGCATTCGTTTCCCAGTCATAAATGGAGGTGAATCCCATGCAGTTTCTGGTCCTACGAGCAAGAGTTGTTTTCTGGTAAGAAGAGTCACAATTACGCTCCCATTGTCATACACAGGGCAAATAGCACGGGTGTCTGTTCCCAGCATGTACAGTGTACTGGACTGAGGAGGATCTACTGTTCTTGTCAGTTTCCTAAGCAGAGTTGAACTAGATATGGCCCGTGTGTAGGAAGCACAGTTCTTTTGTTCTAAGCAAGCTCACTCTTCTGGCCTTATAGGAAACACAGTAGAGTAGAAGAGTGCTCTTTTCTCAAAAGCAGAGTGTGTTTCTTGTAAGGCTAGCTAGTGTTTGTTTCCCAGTCAGAAACAGAGTTGAATCCCATGCAGGTTCTGGTCCTAGGAGCAAGAGTTGTTTTCTGGTAAGAAGAGTCACTATTGTGCTCCAAATGCCATACACAGTGCAAATAGCACTCGCGTCTGTTCCCAGCAAGTACAGTGTATTGGACAGAAGAGGAGATAGTATTCTTGTCAGTTTTCTAACCAGAGTTGAACTAGATATGGCCCGTGTGTGTAGGAAGCACAGTTCTTTTGTTCTGAGCAAGCTCACTGTTCGGACCCCATAGGAAACACAGTACAGTAGAAGAGTGCTCTTTTCTCAAAAGCAGAGTGTGTTTCTTGTAAGGCAAGCTAGCGTTTTTTCCCAGTCCTAAATGGAGATGAATCCCATGGAGTTTCTGGTCCTACGAGCAAGAGTTGTTTTCTGCTAAGAAGAGTCACTATTGTGCTCCCTTAGCCACACACAGTGCAAATAGCACTCTCGTCTGCTCCCATCAAGTACAGTGTATTGGAACGAAGGGGAGCTACTGTTCTTGTCAGTTTCCTAAGCAGAGTTGAACTAGATATGACCCGTGTGTATAGTAAGCACAGTTCTTTTTTTCTGAGCAAGCTCACTGTTCTGGCCCCATAGGAAACACAGTAGAGTAGAAGAGTGCTCTTTTCTCAAAATCAGAGTGTGTTTCTTGTAAGGCGAGCTAGCGTTTGTTTCCCAGTTATAAAAGTAGTTGAATCCCATGCAGTTTCTGGTCCTACGAGCAAGAGTTGTTTTCTGGTAAGAAGAGTCACTATTACGCTCCCATTGTCATACACAGGGCAAACAGCACTGGCGTCTGTTCCCAGCTTGTACAGTGTATTGGACTGAAGAGGATCTACTGTTCTTGTCAGTTTCCTAAGCAGAGTTGAACTAGATATGGCCCGTGTGTGTAGGAAGCACAGTTCTTTTGTTCTGAGCAAGCTCACTGTTCGGACCCCATAGGAAACACAGTAGAGTAGGCAAGTGCTCTTTTCTCAAAAGCAGAGTGTGTTTCTTGTGAGGCTAGCTAGTGTTTGTTTCCCAGTGAGAAATGAAGTTGAATCCCATGCAGTTTCTGGTCCTACGAGCAAGAGTTGTTTTCTGGTAAGAAGAGTCACTATTGCGTTCCCATTGCCATACACAGTGGAAATAGCACTCACGTCTGCTCCTAGCAAGTACAGTGTATTGGACTGAAGAGGAGCTACTGTTCTTGTCAGTTTCCTAAGCAGAGTTGAACTAGATATGGCCCGTGTGTGTAGGAAGCACAGTTCTTTTGTTCTGAGCAAGCTCACTGTTCTGGCCCTTTAGGAATCACAGTAGAGCAGAAGAGTGCTCTTTTCTCAAAAGCAGAGTGTGTTTCTTGTAAGGCGAGCTAGCGTTTGTTTCCCAGTCCTAAATGGAATTGAATCACATGCAGTTTCTGGTCCTACTAGCATGAGTTGTTTTCTGGTAAGGAAAGTCACTATGGTGCTCCCTTTGCCATACACAGTGCAAATAGCACTCGCGTCTGCTCCCAGCAAGTACAGTGTATTGGACTGAAGAGGAGCTACTCTTCTTGTCAGTATCCGAAGCAGAGTTGGACTAGATATGGCCCATGTGTGTAGGAAGCACAGTTCTTTTGTTCTGAGCAAGCTCACTGTTCGGACCAATTAGGAAAAACAGTAGAGTAGGCGAGTGCTCTTTTCTCAAAAGCAGAGTGTGTTTCTTGTAAGGGGAGCTAGTGTTTGTTTCCCAGTCAGAAACAGAGTTGAATCACACGCAGTTTCTGGTCCTACGAGCAAGAGTTCTTTTCTGGTAAGAAGAGTCACTATTGCGCTCCCATTGCCATACACAGTGCAAATAGCACTCGCGTCTGCTCCCAGCAAGTACAGTGTATTGGACTGAAGAGGAGCTACTGTTCTTGTCTGTTTCCTAAGCAGAGTTGAACTAGATGTGGCCCGTTTGTGTAGGAAACACAGTTCTTTTGTTCTGAGCAAGCTCACTGTTCTGACCCTGTAGGAAACACTGTAGAGTAGAAGAGTGCTCTTTTCTCAAAAGCAGAGTGTGTTTCTTGTAAAGGAAGCTAGCGTTTGTTTCCCAGTTTTAAATGGAGTTGAATCACATGCAGTTTCTGGTCCTACGAGCAAGAGATGTTTTCTGTTAAGAAGAGTCACTATTACGCTCCCATTGTCATACACAGGGCAAATAGCACTGGCGTCTGTTCCCAGCATGTACAGTGTGTTAGACTGAAGAGGATCTACTGTTCTTGTCAGTTTCCTAAGCAGAGTTGAACTAGATATGACCCGTGTGTATAGGAAGCACAGTTCTTTTGTTCTGAGCAAGCTCACGGTTCTGGCCCTATAGGAAACACAGTAGAGTAGAAGAGTGCTCTTTTCTCAAAAGCAGAGTGTGTTTCTTGTAAGGCGAGCTAGCGTTTGTTTCCCAGTCCTAAATGGAGTTGAATCACATGCAGTTTCTGGTCCCACGAGCAAGAGTTGTTTTCTGGTAAAAAGAGTCACTATTGCGCTCCCATTGTCGTACACAGGGCAAATAGCACGGGCGTCTGCTCCTAGCAAGTACAGTGTATTGGACTGAAGAGGAGCTACTGTTCTTGTCAGTTTCCTAAGCAGAGTTGAACTAGATATGGCCCGAGTGTAGGAAGCACAGTTCTTTTTTTCTGAGCAAGCTCACTGTTTTGGCACTTTAGGAAACACAGTAGAGTAGAAGAATGCTCTTTTCTCAAAAGCAGAGTGTGTTTCTTGTAAGGGGAGCTAGCGTTTGTTTCCCAGTCCTAAATGGAATTGAATCACATGCAGTTTCTGGTACTATGAGCAACAGTTGTTTTCTGGTAAGGAAAGTCACTATGGTGCTCCCATTGCCATACACAGTGCAAATAGCACTCGCGTCTGCTCCCGGCAAGTACAGTGTATTGGACTGAAGAGGAGCTACTGTTCTTGTCAGTTTCTGAAGCAGAGTTGAACTAGATATGGCCCATGTGTGTAGGAAGCACAGTTCTTTTGTTCTGAGCAAGCTCACTGTTCGGACCCCATAGGAAACACAGTAGAGTAGAAGAGAGCTCTTTTCTCAAAAGCAGAGTGTGTTTCTTGTAAGGGGAGCTAACGTTTGTTTCCCAGTCCTAAATGGAGTTGAATCCCATGCAGATTCTGGTCCTACGAGCAAGAGTTGTTTTCTGGTAAGAAGAGTCACTATTGTGCTCCCATTTTCGTAAACAGGGCAAATAGCACGGGCGTCTGTTCCCAGTATGTAAAGTGTATTGGACTGAAGATGATCTACTCTTCTTGTCAGTTTCCTAAGCAGAGTTGAACTAGATATGGCCCGTGTGTGTAGGAAGCACAGTTCTTTTGTTCTGAGCAAGCTCACTGTTCTGAACCTATAGGAAACACAGTAGAGTAGAAGAGTGCTCTTTTCTCAAAAGCAGAGTGTGTTTCGTGTAAGGCTAGCTAGTGTTTGTTTCCCAGTGAGAAATGAAGTTGAATCCCATGCAGTTTCTGGTCCTACGAGCAAGAGTTGTTTTCTGGTAAGAAGAGTCACTATTGCGCTCCCATTGCCATACACAGTGCAAATAGCACTCGCGTCTGCTCCTAGCAAGTACAGTGTATTGGACTGAAAAGGAGCTACTGTTCTTGTCAGTTTCCTTAAGCAGAATTGAATTAGATATGGCCCGTGTGTAGAAAGCACAGTTCTTTTGTTCTGAGCAAGCTCACTGTTCTGGCCCTTTAGGAAACACAGTAGAGTAGAAGAATGCTCTTTTCTCAAAAGCAGAGTGTGTTTCTTGTAAGGGGAGCTAGCGTTTGTTTCCCAGTCCTAAATGGAATTGAATCACATGCAGTTTCTGATACTATGAGCAACAGTTGTTTTCTGGTAAGGAAAGTCACTATGGTGCTCCCTTTGCCATACACAGTGCAAATAGCACTCGCATCTGCTCCCAGCAAGTACAGTGTATTGGACTGACTAGGAGCTACTGTTCTTGTCAGTTTCCGAAGCAGAGTTGAACTAGATATGGCCCATGTGTGTAGGAAGCACAGTTCTTTTGTTCTGAGCAAGCTCACTGTTCGGACCCCATAGGAAACACAGTAGAGTAGAAGAGTGCTCTTTTCTCAAAAGCAGAGTGTGTTTCTTGTAAGACAAGCTAGCGTTTGTTTCCCAGTCCTAAATGGTGTTGAATCCCATGCAGTTTCTGGTCCTATGAGCAAGAGTTGTTTTCTGGTAAGAAGAGTCACTATTGTGCTCCCATTGTCATACACAGGGCAAATAGCACGGGCATCTGTTCCCAGCATGTAAAGTGTATTGGACTGAAGAGGATCTACTCTTCTTGTCAGTTTCCTAAGCAGAGTTGAACTAGATATGGACCGTGTGTGTAGGAAGCACAGTTCTTTTGTTCTGAGCAAGCTCACTGTTCTGGCCCTTTAGGAAACACAGTAGAGTAGAAGAATGCTCTTTTCTCAAAAGCAGAGTGTGTTTCTTGTAAGGGGAGCTAGCGTTTGTTTCCCAGTCCTAAATGGAATTGAATCACATGCAGTTTCTGATACTACGAGCAACAGTTGTTTTCTGGTAAGGAAAGTCACTATGGTGCTCCCTTTGCCATACACAGTGCAAATAGCACTCGCGTCTGCTCCCAGCAAGTACAGTGTATTGGACTGAAGAGGAGCTACTGTTCTTGTCAGTTTCCGAAGCAGAGTTGAACTAGATATGGCCCATGTGTGTAGGAAGCACAGTTCTTTTGTTCTGAGCAAGCTCACTGTTCGGACCCCATAGGAAACACAGTAGAGTAGAAGAGTGCTCTTTTCTCAAAAGCAGAGTGTGTTTCTTGTAAGACAAGCTAGCGTTTGTTTCCCAGTCCTAAATGGAGTTGAATCCCATGCAGTTTCTGGTCCTACGAGCAAGAGTTGTTTTCTGGTAAGGAAAGTCACTATTGTGCTCCCATTGTCATACACAGGGCAAATAGCACGGGCATCTGTTCCCAGCATGTAAAGTGTATTGGACTGAAGAGGATCTACTCTTCTTGTCAGTTTCCTAAGCAGAGTTGAACTAGATATGGACCGTGTGTGTAGGAAGCACAGTTCTTTTGTTCTGAGCAAGCTCACTTTTCTGGCCCTATAAGAAACACAGTAGAGTAGAAGAGTGCTCTTTTCTCAAAAGCAGAGTGTGTTTCTTCTAAGGCGAGCTAGGGTTTGTTTCCCAGTCCTAAATGGAGTTGAATCACATGCACTTTCTGGTCCTACAGGCAAGAGTTGTTTTCTGGTGGGAAGTGTCACTATTGAGCTCCCATTGTCATACACAGTGCAAATAGCTCTCGCGTCTGCTCCCAGCAAGTACATTGTATTAGACAGAAGAGGAGCTACTGTTCTTGTCAGTTTCCTAAGCAGAGTTGAACTAGATATGGCCCGTGTGTGTAGGAAGCACAGTTCTTTTGTTCTGAGCAAGCTCACTGCTCTGAACCTATAGGAAACACAGTAGAGTAGAAGAGAGCTCTTTTCTCAAAAGCAGAGTGTGTTTCTTGTAAGGCTAGCTAGTGTTTGTTTCCCAGTGAGAAATGAAGTTGAATCCCATGCAGTTTCTGGTCCTATGAGCAAGAGTTGTTTTCTGGTAAGAAGAGTCACTATTGTGCTCCCATTGCCATACACAGTGCAAATAGCACTCATGTCTGCTCCTAGCAAGTACAGTGTATTGGACTGAAGAGGAGCTACTGTTCTTGTCAGTTTCCTAAACAGAATTGAACTATATGGCCATGTGTGTAGGAAGCTCAGTTCTTTTGTTCTGAGCAAACTCTCTGTTCGGAAACCTTAGGAAACACAGTAGAGTAGAAGAGTGCTCTTTTCTCAAAAGCAGAGTGTGTTTCTTGTAAGGCAAGCTAGCATTTGTTTCCAAGACCTAAATGGAGTTGAGTCCCATGCAGTTTCTGGTCCTATGAGCAAGAGTTGTTTTCTGGTAAGAAGAGTCACTATTGTGCTCCCATTGTCATACACAGGGCAAATGGCACTGGCGTCTGTTCCCAGCAAGTACAGTGTATTGGACAGAAGAGGAGCTACTGTTCTTGTCAGTTTCCTAAGCAGAGTTGAACTAGATATGGCCCGTGTGTGTAGGAAGCACAGTTCTTTTGTTCTGAGCAAGCTCACTGTTCTGGCCCTATAGGAAACACAGTAGAGAAGAAGAGTGCTCTTTTCTCAAAAGCAGAGTGTTTTTCTTGTAGGGTGAGCTAGAGTTTGTTTCCCAGTCCTAAATGGATTTGAATCACATGCAGTTTCTGGTACTAGGAGCAAGAGTTGTTTTCTGGTAAGGAAAGTCACTATTGTGCTCCCTTTGCCATTCACAGTGCAAATAGCACTCGCGTCTGTTCCCAGCACGTACAGTGTATTGGACTGAAGAGGAGCTACTGTTCTTGTCAGTTTCCTAAGAAGAGTTGAACTAGATATGGTCCGTGTGTGTAGGAAGCACAGTTCTATTATTCTGAGCAAGCTCACTGTTCTGGCCCTATAGGAAACACAGTAGAGTAGAAGAGTGCTCTTTTCTCAACAGCAGAGTGTGTTTCTTGTAAGGCTAGCTATCGTTTGTTTCCCAGTCAGAAACAAAGTTGAATCACATGCAGTTTTTGGTCCTACGAGCAAGAGTTGTTTTCTTGTAAGGAAGTAACTATTGTGCTCCTTTAGCCACACACAGTGCAAATAGCACTCCTGTCTGCTCCTAGCAAGTACAGTGTATTGGAAAGAAGAGGAGCTACTGTTCTTGTCAGTTTCCTAAGCAGAGTTGAACTACATATGGTTCGTGTGTGTAGGAAGCACAGTTCTTTTGTTCTGAGCAAGCTCACTGTTTGGACCCCGTAGGAAACACAGTAGAGTAGAGGAGTGCTCTTTTCTCTAAAGCAGAGTGTGTTTCTTGTAAGGCGAGCTAGCATTTGTTTCCCAGTCCTAAATGGAGTGGAATCACATGCACTTTCTTGTCCTACGAGCAAGAGTTGTTTTATGTTAAGAATAGTCACTATTGCGCTGCCATTGCCATACACAGGACAAATAGCACTGGCGTCTGTTCCCAGCAAGTACAGTGTATTGGACTGAAGAGGATCTACTGCTCTTGTCAGGTTCCTAAGCAGAATTGAACTAGATATGGCCGTGTGTGTAGGAAGCACAGTTCTTTTGTTCTGAGCAAGCTCACTGTTCGGACCCCATAGGAAACACAGTAGAGTAGAGAAGTGCTCTTTTCTCAAAAGCAGAGGGTGTTTTTTGTAAGGCAAGCTAGCATTTGTTTCCCAGTCCTAAATGGAGTTGAATCACATGCAGTTTCTGGTCCTACGAACAAGAGTTGTTTTCTGGTAAGGAAAGTCACATTGCGCTCCCATTGCCATACACAGTGCAAATAGCACTCGCGTCTGTTCCCAGCAAGTACAGTGTATTGGACTGAATAAGTGCTACTGTTCTTGTCAGTTTCCTAAGCAGAGTTGAAATAGATATGATCCGTGTGTGTAGGAAGCACAGTTCTTTTGTTCTGAGCAAGCTCACTGTTTGGAACCCATAGGAAACACAGTAGAGTAGAAGAGTGCTCTTTTCTCTAAAGCAAAGTGTGTTTCTTGTAAGGCGAGCTTGCGTTTGTTTCGCAGTCCTAAATGGAGTTGAATCCCATGCAGTTTTTGGTACTACGAGCAAGAGTTGTTTTCTGGTAAGAGGACTCACTATTTCGCTGCCATTGCCATACACAGGACAAATAGCACTGGCGTCTGTTCGCAGCAAGTACAGTGTATTGGACTGAAGAAGATCTACTGTTCTTGTCAGGTTCCTAAGCAGACTTGAACTAGACATGGCCGTGTGTGTAGGAAGCACAGTTTTTTTGTTCTGAGCAAGCTCACTGTTCGGACCACATAGGGAACACAGTAGAGTAGAAGAGTGCTTTTTTCTCAAAAGCAGAGTGTGTTTCTTGTAAGGCGAGCTAGCGTTTGTTTTCCATTCCTAAATGGAGTTGAATCACATGCAGTTTCTGGTCCTACGAGCAAGAGTTTTTTTCTGGTAAGGAAAGTCACTATTGTGCTCTCATTGCCATACACAGTGCAAATAGCCCTCCCGTCCGTTCCCAGCAAGTACAGTGTATTGGACTGAAGAGGATCTACTGTTCTTCTCAGTTTCCTAAGCAGAGTTGAACTAGATATGGCCCGTGTGTGTAGGAAGCACAGTTCTTTTTTTCTGAGCAAACTCACTGTTTTGGCCCTATAGGAAACACAGTAGAGTAGAAGAGTGCTCTTTTCTCAAAAGGAGAGTGTGTTTCTTGTAAAGCGAGCTAGAGTTTGTTTCCCAGTCCCAAATGGTGTTGAGTCATATGCAGTTTTTTGTCCTATGAGCAAGAGTTGTTTTCTGGTAAGATGAGTCACTATTGTGGTACAATTGCCATACACAGTGCAAATAGCACTGGCGTCTCTTCCCAGCAAGTACAGTGTATTGGACTGAAGAGGGTCTACTGTTCTTGTCTGTTTCCTGAGCAGAGTTGAACTAGATTTGGCCCGTGTGTGTAGGAAGCACAGTTCTTTTGTTCTGAGCAAGCTCACTGTTCTGAACCTATAGGAAACACAGTAGAGTAGAAGAGTGCTCTTTTCTCAAAAGCAGAGTGTGTTTCTTGTAAAGGAAGCTAGCGTTTGTTTCCCAGTTTTAAATGGAGTTGAATCCCATGCAGTTTCTGGTCCTACGAGCAAGAGTTGTTTTCTGGTAAGGAAAGTCACTATTGCGCTCCCTTAGCCACACACAGTGCAAGTAGCACTCGCGTATGTTCCCAGCAAGTACAGTGTATTGGAAAGAAGAGGATATACTGTTCTTGTCATTTTTCTAAGCAGAGTGGAACTAGATATGACCCGTGTGTGCAGGAAGCACAGTTCTTTTTTCTTAGCATGCTCACGGTTCCGAGCCCATAGGAAGCACAGTAGAGTAGAAGAGTGTCCTTTTCTCAAAAGCAGAGTGTGTTTCTTGTAAGGCGAGCTAGCATTTGTTTCCCTGTCCTAAATGGAGTTGAATCACATGCAGTTTCTGGTCCTATGAGTAATAGTTTTTTTCCGTTAAGAAGAGTCACTGTTATGCTCCCATTGTCATACACAGCGCAAATAGCACTGTCGTCTGTTCCCAGCATGTACAATGTATTGGACTGAAGAGGATCTACTGTTCTTGTCAGTTTCCAAAGCAGAGTTGAACTAGATATGGCCCGTTTGTGTAGGAACCACAGGTCTTTTGTTCTGAGCAAGCTCACTTTTCTGGCCCTATAGGAAACACAGTAGAGTAGAAGAGTGCTCTTTTCTCAAAAGCAGAGTGTGTTTCTTGTAAGGTGAGCTAGCGTTTGTTTGCCAGTCCTAAATGGAGTTGAATCCCATGCAGTTTCTGGTCCTACGAGCAAGAGTTGTTTTCTGGTAAGAAGAGTCACTATTGCGCTCCCATTGTCATACACAGGGCAAATAGCACTGGCATCTGTTCCCAGCATGTACAGTGTGTTAGACTGAAGAGGATCTACTGTTCTTGTCAGTTTCCTAAGCAGAGTTGAACTAGATATGACCCGTGTGTATAGGAAGCATAGTACTTTTGTTCTGAGCAAGCTCACGGTTCTGGCCCTATAGGAAACACAGTAGAGTAGAAGAGTGGTCTTTTCTCAAAAGCAGAGTGTGTTTCTTGTAAGGCGAGCTAGCGTTTGTTTCCCAGTCCTAAATGGAGTTGAATCACATGCAGTTTCTGGTCCCACGAGCAAGAGTTGTTTTCTGGTAAAAAGAGTCACTATTGCGCTCCCATTGTCGTACACAGGGCAAATAGCACGGGCGTCTGCTCCTAGCAAGTACAGTGTATTGGACTGAAGAGGAGCTACTGTTCTTGTCAGTTTCCTAAGCAGAGTTGAACTAGATATGGCCCGAGTGTAGGAAGCACAGTTCTTTTGTTCTGAGCAAGCTCACTGTTTTGGCACTTTAGGAAACACAGTAGAGTAGAAGAATGCTCTTTTCTCAAAAGCAGAGTGTGTTTCTTGTAAGGGGAGCTAGCGTTTGTTTCCCAGTCCTAAATGGAATTGAATCACATGCAGTTTCTGGTCCTGCAGGCAAGAGTTGTTTTCTGGTGGGAAGAGTCACTATTGAGTTCCCCTTGTCATACACAGTGCAAATAGCTCTCACGTCTGCTCCCAGCAAGTACATTGTATTAGACAGAAGAGGAGCTACTGTTCTTGTCAGTTTCCTATGCAGAGTTGAACTAGATATGGCCCGTGTGTGTAGGAAGCACAGTTCTTTTGTTCTGAGCAAGCTCACTGTTCTGAACATATAGGAAACACAGTAGAGTAGAAGAGTGCTCTTTTCTCAAAAGCAGAGTGTGTTTCTTGTAAGGCTAGCTAGTGTTTGTTTCCCAGTGAGAAATGAAGTTGAATCCCATGCAGTTTCTGGTCCTACGAGCAAGAGTTGTTTTCTGGTAAGAAGAGTCACTATTGCGCTCCCATTGCCATACACAGTGCAAATAGCACTCGCGTCTGCTCCTAGCAAGTACAGTGTATTGGACTGAAAAGGAGCTACTGTTCTTGTCAGTTTCCTTAAGCAGAATTGAATTAGATATGGCCCGTGTGTAGAAAGCACAGTTCTTTTGTTCTGAGCAAGCTCACTGTTCTGGCCCTTTAGGAAACACAGTAGAGTAGAAGAATGCTCTTTTCTCAAAAGCAGAGTGTGTTTCTTGTAAGGGGAGCTAGCGTTTGTTTCCCAGTCCTAAATGGAATTGAATCACATGCAGTTTCTGATACTACGAGTAACAGTTGTTTTCTGGTAAGGAAAGTCACTATGGTGCTCCCTTTGCCATACACAGTGCAAATAGCACTCGCATCTGCTCCCAGCAAGTACAGTGTATTGGACTGAAGAGGAGCTACTGTTCTTGTCAGTTTCCGAAGCAGAGTTGAACTAGATATGGCCCATGTGTGTAGGAAGCACAGTTCTTTTGTTCTGAGCAAGCTCACTGTTCGGACCCCATAGGAAACACAGTAGAGTAGAACAGTGCTCTTTTCTCAAAAGCAGAGTGTGTTTCTTCTAAGACAAGCTAGCGTTTGTTTCCCAGTCCTAAATGGAGTTGAATCCCATGCAGTTTCTGGTCCTACGAGCAAGAGTTGTTTTCTGGTAAGAAGAGTCACTATTGTGCTCCCATTGTCATACACAGGGCAAATAGCACGGGCATCTGTTCCCAGCATGTAAAGTGTATTGGACTGAAGAGGATCTACTGTTCTTGTCAGTTTCCTAAGCAGAGTTGAACTAGATATGGACCTTGTGTGTAGGAAGCACAGTTCTTTTGTTCTGAGCAAGCTCACTGTTCTGGCCCTATAAGAAACACAGTAGAGTAGAAGAGTGCTCTTTTCTCAAAAGCAGAGTGTGTTTCTTCTAAGGCGAGCTAGGGTTTGTTTCCCAGTCTTAAATGGAGTTGAATCACATGCACTTTCTGGTCCTACAGGCAAGAGTTGTTTTCTGGTGGGAAGTGTCACTATTGAGCTCCCATTGTCATACACAGTGCAAATAGCTCTCGCGTCTGCTCCCAGCAAGTACATTGTATTAGACAGAAGAGGAGCTACTGTTCTTGTCAGTTTCCTAAGCAGAGTTGAACTAGATATGGCCCGTGTGTGTAGGAAGCACAGTTCTTTTGTTCTGAGCAAGCTCACTGCTCTGAACCCATAGGAAACACAGTAGAGTAGAAGAGTGCTCTTTTCTCAATGGCAGAGTGTGTTTCTTGTAACGCTAGCTAGTGTTTGTTTCCCAGTGAGAAATGAAGTTGAATCCCATGCAGTTTCTGGTCCTACGAGCAAGAGTTGTTTTCTGATAAGAAGAGTCACTATTGTGCTCCCATTGCCATACACAGTGCAAATAGCACTCACGTCTGCTCCTAGCAAGTACAGTGTATTGGACTGAAGAGGAGCTACTGTTCTTGTCAGTTTCCTAAACAGAGTTGAACTAGATATGGCCCGTGTGTGTAGGAAGCACAGTTCTTTTGTTCTGAGAAAGCTCACTGTTTTGGCACTTTAGGAAACACAGTAGCGTAGAAGAATGCTCTTTTCTCAAAAGTAGAGTGTGTTTCTTGTAAGGGGAGCTAGCGTTTGTTTCCCAGTCCTAAATGGAATTGAATCACATGCAGTTTCTGGTACTACGAGCAACAGTTGTTTTCTGGTAAGGAAAGTCACTATGGTGCTCCCTTTCTCATACACAGTGCAAATAGCACTCACGTCTGCTCCTAGCAAGTACAGTGTATTGGACTGAATAGGAGCTACTGTTCTTGTCAGTTTCCGAAGCAGAGTTGAACTAGATATGGCCATGTGTGTAGGAAGCTCAGTTCTTTTGTTCTGAGCAAACTCTCTGTTCGGAACCCTTAGGAAACACAGTAGAGTAGAAGAGTGCTCTTTTCTCAAAAGCAGAGTGTGTTTCTTGTAAGGCAAGCTAGCGTTTGTTTCCAAGACCTAAATGGAGTTGAGTCCCATGCAGTTTCTGGTCCTATGAGCAAGAGTTGTTTTCTGGTAAGAAGAGTCACTATTGTGCTCCCATTGTCATACAAAGGCAAATAGCACTGGCGTCTGTTCCCAGCAAGTACAGTGTATTGGACAGAAGAGGAGCTACTGTTCTTGTCAGTTTCCTAAGCAGAGTTGAACTAGATATGGCCCGTGTGTGTAGGAAGCACAGTTCTTTTGTTCTGAGCAAGCTCACTGTTCTGGCCCTATAGGAAACACAGTAGAGAAGACGAGTGCTCTTTTCTCAAAAGCAGAGTGTGTTTCTTGTAGGGTGAGCTAGAGTTTGTTTTCCAGTCCTAAATGGATTTGAATCACATGCAGTTTCTGGTACTAGGAGCAAGAGTTGTTTTCTGGTAAGGAAAGTCACTATTGTGCTCCCTTTGCCATACACAGTGCAAATAGCACTCGCGTCTGTTCCCAGCACGTACAGTGTATTGGACTGAAGAGGAGCTACTGTTCTTCTCAGTTTCCTAAGAAGAGTTGAACTAGATATGGTCCGTGTGTGTAGGAAGCACAGTTCTATTATTCTGAGCAAGCTCACTGTTCTGGCCCTACAGGAAACACAGTAGAGTAGAAGAGTGCTCTTTTCTCAAAAGCAGAGTGTGTTTCTTGTAACGCTAGCTAGTGTTTGTTTCCCAGTGAGAAATGAAGTTGAATCCCATGCAGTTTCTGGTCCTACGAGCAAGAGTTGTTTTCTGATAAGAAGAGTCACTATTGCGCTCCCATTGCCATACACAGTGCAAATAGCACTCACGTCTGCTCCTAGCAAGTACAGTGTATTGGACTGAAGAGGAGCTACTGTTCTTGTCAGTTTCCTAAACAGAGTTGAACTAGATATGGCCCGTGTGTGTAGGAAGCACAGTTCTTTTGTTCTGAGCAAGCTCACTGTTTTGGCACTTTAGGAAACACAGTAGCGTAGAAGAATGCTCTTTTCTCAAAAGTAGAGTTTGTTTCTTGTAAGGGGAGCTAGCGTTTGTTTCCCAGTCCTAAATGGAATTGAATCACATGCAGTTTCTGGTACTACGAGCAACAGTTGTTTTCTGGTAAGGAAAGTCACTATGGTGCTCCCTTTCTCATACACAGTGCAAATAGCACTCACGTCTGCTCCTAGCAAGTACAGTGTATTGGACTGAATAGGAGCTACTGTTCTTGTCAGTTTCCGAAGCAGAGTTGAACTAGATATGGCCATGTGTGTAGGAAGCTCAGTTCTTTTGTTCTGAGCAAACTCTCTGTTCGGAACCCTTAGGAAACACAGTAGAGTAGAAGAGTGCTCTTTTCTCAAAAGCAGAGTGTGTTTCTTGTAAGGCAAGCTAGCGTTTGTTTCCAAGACCTAAATGGAGTTGAGTCCCATGCAGTTTCTGGTCCTATGAGCAAGAGTTGTTTTCTGGTAAGAAGAGTCACTATTGTGCTCCCATTGTCATACACAGGGCAAATAGCACTGGCGTCTGTTCCCAGCAAGTACAGTGTATTGGACAGAAGAGGAGCTACTGTTCTTGTCAGTTTCCTAAGCAGAGTTGAACTAGATATGGCCCGTGTGTGTAGGAAGCACAGTTCTTTTGTTCTGAGCAAGCTCACTGTTCTGGCCCTATAGGAAACACAGTAGAGAAGACGAGTGCTCTTTTCTCAAAAGCAGAGTGTGTTTCTTGTAGGGTGAGCTAGAGTTTGTTTTCCAGTCCTAAATGGATTTGAATCACATGCAGTTTCTGGTACGAGGAGCAAGAGTTGTTTTCTGGTAAGGAAAGTCACTATTGTGCTCCCTTTGCCATACACAGTGCAAATAGCACTCGCGTCTGTTCCCAGCACGTACAGTGTATTCGACTGAAGAGGAGCTACTGTTCTTGTCAGTTTCCTAAGAAGAGTTGAACTAGATATGGTCCGTGTGTGTAGGAAGCACAGTTCTATTATTCTGAGCAAGCTCACTGTTCTGGCCCTACAGGAAACACAGTAGAGTAGAAGAGTGCTCTTTTCTCAAAAGCAGAGTGTGTTTCTTGTAAGGCTAGCTATCGTTTGTTTCCCAGTCAGAAACGAAGTTGAATCACATGCAGTTTTTGGTCCTACGAGCAAGAGTTGTTTTCTGGTAAGGAAGTAACTATTGTGCTCCTTTAGCCACACACAGTGCAAATAGCGCTCCTGTCTGCTCCCAGCAAGTACAGTGTATTGGAAAGAAGAGGAGCTACTGTTCTTGTCAGTTTCCTAAGCAGAGTTGAACTACATATGGTTCGTGTGTGTAGGAAGCACAGTTCTTTTGTTCTGAGCAAGCTCACTGTTTGGACCCCATAGGAAACACAGTAGAGTTGAAGAGTGCTCTTTTCTCTAAAGCAGAGTGTGTTTCTTGTAAGGCGAGCTAGCATTTGTTTCCCAGTCCTAAATGGAGTGGAATCACATGCACTTTCTGGTCCTACGAGCAAGAGTTGTTTTATGTTAAGAATAGTCACTATTGCGCTGCCATTGCCATACACAGGACAAATAGCACTGGAGTCTGTTCCCAGCAAGTACAGTGTATTGGACTGAAGAGGATCTACTGCTCTTGTCAGGTTCCTAAGCAGAATTGAACTAGATATGGCCGTGTGTGTAGGAAGCACAGTTTTTTTGTTCTGAGCAAGCTCACTGTTCGGACACCATAGGAAACACAGTAGAGTAGAGAAGTGCTTTTTTCTCAAAAGCAGAGGGTGTTTTTTGTAAGGCAAGCTAGCGTTTGTTTCCCAGTCCTAAATGGAGTTGAATCACATGCAGTTTCTGGTCCTACGAACAAGAGTTGTTTTCTGGTAAGGAAAGTCACATTGCGCTCCCATTGCCATACACAGTGCAAATAGCACTCGCGTCTGTTCCCAGCAAGTACAGTGTATTGGACTGAATAAGTGCTACTGTTCTTGTCAGTTTCCTAAGCAGAGTTGAAATAGATATGATCCGTGTGTGTAGGAAGCACAGTTCTTTTGTTCTGAGCAAGCTCACTGTTTGGAACCCATAGGAAACACAGTAGAGTAGAAGAGTGCTCTTTTCTCTAAAGCAAAGTGTGTTTCTTGTAAGGCGAGCTAGCGTTTGTTTCGCAGTCCTAAATGGAGTTGAATCCCATGCAGTTTTTGGTACTACGAGCAAGAGTTGTTTTCTGGTAAGAAGACTCACTATTGCGCTGCCATTGCCATACACAGGACAAATAGCACTGGCGTCTGTTCGCAGCAAGTACAGTGTATTGGACTGAAGAAGATCTACTGTTCTTGTCAGGTTCCTAAGCAGACTTGAACTAGACATGGCCGTGTGTGTAGGAAGCACAGTTTTTTTGTTCTGAGCAAGCTCACTGTTCGGACCCCATAGGGAACACAGTAGAGTAGAAGAGTGCTTTTTTCTCAAAAGCAGAGTGTGTTTCTTGTAAGGCGAGCTAGCGTTTGTTTTCCATTCCTAAATGGAGTTGAATAACATGCAGTTTCTGGTCCTACGAGCAAGAGTTTTTTTGTGGTAAGGAAAGTCACTATTGTGCTCTCATTATCATACACAGTGAAAATAGCCCTCCCGTCTGTTCCCAGCAAGTACAGTGTATTGGACTGAAGAGGAGCTACTGTTCTTCTCAGTTTCCTAAGCAGAGTTGAACTAGATATGGCCCGTGTGTGTAGGAAGCACAGTTCTTTTTTTCTGAGCAAACTCACTGTTTTGGCCCTATAGGAAACACAGTAGAGTAGAAGAGTGCTCTTTTCTCAAAAGGAGAGTGTGTTTCTTGTAAAGCGAGCTAGAGTTTGTTTCCCAGTCCCAAATGGAGTTGAGTCATATGCATTTTTTTGTCCAATGAGCAAGAGTTGTTTTCTGGTAAGATGAGTCACTATTGTGGTACATTTGCCATACACAGTGCAAATAGCACTGGCGTCTCTTCCCAGCAAGTACAGTGTATTGGACTGAAGAGGGTCTACTGTTCTTGTCTGTTTCCTGAGCAGAGTTGAACTAGATATGGCCCGTGTGTTTAGGAAACACAGTTCTTTTGTTCTGAGCAAGCTCACTGTTCTGGCCCTATAGGAAACACAGTAGAGTAGAAGCGTGCTCTTTTCTCAAATGCAGAGTGTGTTTCTTGTAAGGCGAGCTAGGGTTTGTTTCCCAGTCCTAAATGGAGTTGAATCACATGCAGTTTTTGGTCCTACAAGCAAGAGTTGTTTTCTGGTAAGGGAAGTCACTATTGTGCTCCCTTAGCCACACACAGTTCAAATAGCGCTCGCGTCTGCTCCCAGCAAGTACAGTGTATTGGAAAGAAGAGGAGCTTCTGTTCTTGTCAGTTTCCTAAGCAGAGTTGAACTAGATATGACCCGTGTGTGTAGTAAGCACAGTTCTTTTGTTCTGAGCAAGCTCACTGTTCGGACTCCATTGGAAACTCAGTAGAGTAGAAGAGTGCTCTTTGATCAAAAGCAGAGTGTGTTTCTTGTAGGGTGAGCTAGAGTTTGTTTCCCAGTCCAAAATGGATTTTAATCACATGCAGTTTCTGGTACTACGAGCAAGAGTTGTTTTCTGGTAAGAAGAGTCACTATTGTGCTCCCTTTGCCCTACACAGTGCAAATAGCACTCGCGTCGGTTCCCAGCACGTACAGTGTATTGGACTGAAGAGGAGATACTGTTCTTCTCAGTTTCCTAAGAAGAGTTGAACTAGATATGGCCCGTGTGTGTAGGAAGCACAGTTCTTTTTTTCTGAGCAAGCTCACTGTTCGGACACCATAGGAAACACAGTAGAGTAGAAAAGTGCTCTTTTCTCAAAAGCAAAGTGTGTTTCTTGTAAGGCAGCTAGCATTCGTTTCCCAGTCATAAATGGAGTTGAATCCCATGCAGTTTCTGGTCCTACGAGCAAGAGTTGTTTTCTGGTAAGAAGAGTCACTATTGTGGTCCAATTGCCATACACAGTGCAAATAGCACTGGCGTCTGTTCCCAGCAAGTACAGTGTATTGGACTGAAGAGGAGCTACTGTTCTTCTCAGTTTCCTAAGAAGAGTTGAACTAGATATGGTCCGTGTGTGTAGGAAGCACAGTTCTATTATTCTGAGCAAGCTCACTGTTCTGGCCCTACAGGAAACACAGTAGAGTAGAAGAGTGCTCTTTTCTCAAAAGCAGAGTGTGTTTCTTGTAACGCTAGCTAGTGTTTGTTTCCCAGTGAGAAATGAAGTTGAATCCCATGCAGTTTCTGGTCCTACGAGCAAGAGTTGTTTTCTGATAAGAAGAGTCACTATTGCGCTCCCATTGCCATACACAGTGCAAATAGCACTCACGTCTGCTCCTAGCAAGTACAGTGTATTGGACTGAAGAGGAGCTACTGTTCTTGTCAGTTTCCTAAACAGAGTTGAACTAGATATGGCCCGTGTGTGTAGGAAGCACAGTTCTTTTGTTCTGAGCAAGCTCACTGTTTTGGCACTTTAGGAAACACAGTAGCGTAGAAGAATGCTCTTTTCTCAAAAGTAGAGTTTGTTTCTTGTAAGGGGAGCTAGCGTTTGTTTCCCAGTCCTAAATGGAATTGAATCACATGCAGTTTCTGGTACTACGAGCAACAGTTGTTTTCTGGTAAGGAAAGTCACTATGGTGCTCCCTTTCTCATACACAGTGCAAATAGCACTCACGTCTGCTCCTAGCAAGTACAGTGTATTGGACTGAATAGGAGCTACTGTTCTTGTCAGTTTCCGAAGCAGAGTTGAACTAGATATGGCCATGTGTGTAGGAAGCTCAGTTCTTTTGTTCTGAGCAAACTCTCTGTTCGGAACCCTTAGGAAACACAGTAGAGTAGAAGAGTGCTCTTTTCTCAAAAGCAGAGTGTGTTTCTTGTAAGGCAAGCTAGCGTTTGTTTCCAAGACCTAAATGGAGTTGAGTCCCATGCAGTTTCTGGTCCTATGAGCAAGAGTTGTTTTCTGGTAAGAAGAGTCACTATTGTGCTCCCATTGTCATACACAGGGCAAATAGCACTGGCGTCTGGTCCCAGCAAGTACAGTGTATTGGACAGAAGAGGAGCTACTGTTCTTGTCAGTTTCCTAAGCAGAGTTGAACTAGATATGGCCCGTGTGTGTAGGAAGCACAGTTCTTTTGTTCTGAGCAAGCTCACTGTTCTGGCCCTATAGGAAACACAGTAGAGAAGACGAGTGCTCTTTTCTCAAAAGCAGAGTGTGTTTCTTGTAGGGTGAGCTAGAGTTTGTTTTCCAGTCCTAAATGGATTTGAATCACATGCAGTTTCTGGTACGAGGAGCAAGAGTTGTTTTCTGGTAAGGAAAGTCACTATTGTGCTCCCTTTGCCATACACAGTGCAAATAGCACTCGCGTCTGTTCCCAGCACGTACAGTGTATTCGACTGAAGAGGAGCTACTGTTCTTGTCAGTTTCCTAAGAAGAGTTGAACTAGATATGGTCCGTGTGTGTAGGAAGCACAGTTCTATTATTCTGAGCAAGCTCACTGTTCTGGCCCTACAGGAAACACAGTAGAGTAGAAGAGTGCTCTTTTCTCAAAAGCAGAGTGTGTTTCTTGTAAGGCTAGCTATCGTTTGTTTCCCAGTCAGAAACGAAGTTGAATCACATGCAGTTTTTGGTCCTACGAGCAAGAGTTGTTTTCTGGTAAGGAAGTAACTATTGTGCTCCTTTAGCCACACACAGTGCAAATAGCACTCCTGTCTGCTCCCAGCAAGTACAGTGTATTGGAAAGAAGAGGAGCTACTGTTCTTGTCAGTTTCCTAAGCAGAGTTGAACTACATATGGTTCGTGTGTGTAGGAAGCACAGTTCTTTTGTTCTGAGCAAGCTCACTGTTTGGACCCCATAGGAAACACAGTAGAGTTGAAGAGTGCTCTTTTCTCTAAAGCAGAGTGTGTTTCTTGTAAGGCGAGCTAGCATTTGTTTCCCAGTCCTAAATGGAGTGGAATCACATGCACTTTCTGGTCCTACGAGCAAGAGTTGTTTTATGTTAAGAATAGTCACTATTGCGCTGCCATTGCCATACACAGGACAAATAGCACTGGAGTCTGTTCCCAGCAAGTACAGTGTATTGGACTGAAGAGGATCTACTGCTCTTGTCAGGTTCCTAAGCAGAATTGAACTAGATATGGCCGTGTGTGTAGGAAGCACAGTTTTTTTGTTCTGAGCAAGCTCACTGTTCGGACACCATAGGAAACACAGTAGAGTAGAGAAGTGCTTTTTTCTCAAAAGCAGAGGGTGTTTTTTGTAAGGCAAGCTAGCGTTTGTTTCCCAGTCCTAAATGGAGTTGAATCACATGCAGTTTCTGGTCCTACGAACAAGAGTTGTTTTCTGGTAAGGAAAGTCACATTGCGCTCCCATTGCCATACACAGTGCAAATAGCACTCGCGTCTGTTCCCAGCAAGTACAGTGTATTGGACTGAATAAGTGCTACTGTTCTTGTCAGTTTCCTAAGCAGAGTTGAAATAGATATGATCCGTGTGTGTAGGAAGCACAGTTCTTTTGTTCTGAGCAAGCTCACTGTTTGGAACCCATAGGAAACACAGTAGAGTAGAAGAGTGCTCTTTTCTCTAAAGCAAAGTGTGTTTCTTGTAAGGCGAGCTAGCGTTTGTTTCGCAGTCCTAAATGGAGTTGAATCCCATGCAGTTTTTGGTACTACGAGCAAGAGTTGTTTTCTGGTAAGAAGACTCACTATTGCGCTGCCATTGCCATACACAGGACAAATAGCACTGGCGTCTGTTCGCAGCAAGTACAGTGTATTGGACTGAAGAAGATCTACTGTTCTTGTCAGGTTCCTAAGCAGACTTGAACTAGACATGGCCGTGTGTGTAGGAAGCACAGTTTTTTTGTTCTGAGCAAGCTCACTGTTCGGACCCCATAGGGAACACAGTAGAGTAGAAGAGTGCTTTTTTCTCAAAAGCAGAGTGTGTTTCTTGTAAGGCGAGCTAGCGTTTGTTTTCCATTCCTAAATGGAGTTGAATAACATGCAGTTTCTGGTCCTACGAGCAAGAGTTTTTTTGTGGTAAGGAAAGTCACTATTGTGCTCTCATTATCATACACAGTGAAAATAGCCCTCCCGTCTGTTCCCAGCAAGTACAGTGTATTGGACTGAAGAGGAGCTACTGTTCTTCTCAGTTTCCTAAGCAGAGTTGAACTAGATATGGCCCGTGTGTGTAGGAAGCACAGTTCTTTTTTTCTGAGCAAACTCACTGTTTTGGCCCTATAGGAAACACAGTAGAGTAGAAGAGTGCTCTTTTCTCAAAAGGAGAGTGTGTTTCTTGTAAAGCGAGCTAGAGTTTGTTTCCCAGTCCCAAATGGAGTTGAGTCATATGCATTTTTTTGTCCAATGAGCAAGAGTTGTTTTCTGGTAAGATGAGTCACTATTGTGGTACATTTGCCATACACAGTGCAAATAGCACTGGCGTCTCTTCCCAGCAAGTACAGTGTATTGGACTGAAGAGGGTCTACTGTTCTTGTCTGTTTCCTGAGCAGAGTTGAACTAGATATGGCCCGTGTGTTTAGGAAACACAGTTCTTTTGTTCTGAGCAAGCTCACTGTTCTGGCCCTATAGGAAACACAGTAGAGTAGAAGCGTGCTCTTTTCTCAAATGCAGAGTGTGTTTCTTGTAAGGCGAGCTAGGGTTTGTTTCCCTGTCCTAAATGGAGTTGAATCACATGCAGTTTTTGGTCCTACAAGCAAGAGTTGTTTTCTGGTAAGGGAAGTCACTATTGTGCTCCCTTAGCCACACACAGTTCAAATAGCGCTCGCGTCTGCTCCCAGCAAGTACAGTGTATTGGAAAGAAGAGGAGCTTCTGTTCTTGTCAGTTTCCTAAGCAGAGTTGAACTAGATATGACCCGTGTGTGTAGTAAGCACAGTTCTTTTGTTCTGAGCAAGCTCACTGTTCGGACTCCATTGGAAACTCAGTAGAGTAGAAGAGTGCTATTTGATCAAAAGCAGAGTGTGTTTCTTGTAGGGTGAGCTAGAGTTTGTTTCCCAGTCCAAAATGGATTTTAATCACATGCAGTTTCTGGTACTACGAGCAAGAGTTGTTTTCTGGTAAGAAGAGTCACTATTGTGCTCCCTTTGCCCTACACAGTGCAAATAGCACTCGCGTCGGTTCCCAGCACGTACAGTGTATTGGACTGAAGAGGAGATACTGTTCTTCTCAGTTTCCTAAGAAGAGTTGAACTAGATATGGCCCGTGTGTGTAGGAAGCACAGTTCTTTTTTTCTGAGCAAGCTCACTGTTCGGACACCATAGGAAACACAGTAGAGTAGAAAAGTGCTCTTTTCTCAAAAGCAAAGTGTGTTTCTTGTAAGGCAGCTAGCATTCGTTTCCCAGTCATAAATGGAGTTGAATCCCATGCAGTTTCTGGTCCTACGAGCAAGAGTTGTTTTCTGGTAAGAAGAGTCACTATTGTGGTCTAATTGCCATACACAGTGCAAATAGCACTGGCGTCTGTTCCCAGCAAGTACAGTGTATTGGACTGAAGAGGGTCTACTGTTCTTGTCTGTTTCCTGAGCAGAGTTGAACTAGATATGGCCCGTGTGTGTAGGAAGCACAGTTCTTTTGTTCTAAGCAAGCTCACTGCACTGAACCTATAGGAAACACAGTAGAGTAGAAGAGTGCTCTTTTCTCAAAAGCAGAGTGTGTTTCTTGTAACGCTAGCTAGTGTTTGTTTCCCAGTGAGAAATGAAGTTGAATCCCATGCAGTTTCTGGTCCTACGAGCAAGAGTTGTTTTCTGATAAGAAGAGTCACTATTGCGCTCCCATTGCCATACACAGTGCAAATAGCACTCACGTCTGCTCCAAGAAGTACAGTGTATTGGACTGAAGAGGAGCTACTGTTCTTGTCAGTTTCCTAAACAGAGTTGAACTAGATATGGCCCGTGTGTGTAGGAAGCACAGTTCTTTTGTTCTGAGCAAGCTCACTGTTTTGGCACTTTAGGAAACACAGTAGCGTAGAAGAATGCTCTTTTCTCAAAAGTAGAGTTTGTTTCTTGTAAGGGGAGCTAGCGTTTGTTTCCCAGTCCTAAATGGAATTGAATCACATGCAGTTTCTGGTACTACGAGCAACAGTTGTTTTCTGGTAAGGAAAGTCACTATGGTGCTCCCTTTCTCATACACAGTGCAAATAGCACTCACGTCTGCTCCTAGCAAGTACAGTGTATTGGACTGAATAGGAGCTACTGTTCTTGTCAGTTTCCGAAGCAGAGTTGAACTAGATATGGCCATGTGTGTAGGAAGCTCAGTTCTTTTGTTCTGAGCAAACTCTCTGTTCGGAACCCTTAGGAAACACAGTAGAGTAGAAGAGTGCTCTTTTCTCAAAAGCAGAGTGTGTTTCTTGTAAGGCAAGCTAGCGTTTGTTTCCAAGACCTAAATGGAGTTGAGTCCCATGCAGTTTCTGGTCCTATGAGCAAGAGTTGTTTTCTGGTAAGAAGAGTCACTATTGTGCTCCCATTGTCATACACAGGGCAAATAGCACTGGCGTCTGGTCCCAGCAAGTACAGTGTATTGGACAGAAGAGGAGCTACTGTTCTTGTCAGTTTCCTAAGCAGAGTTGAACTAGATATGGCCCGTGTGTGTAGGAAGCACAGTTCTTTTGTTCTGAGCAAGCTCACTGTTCTGGCCCTATAGGAAACACAGTAGAGAAGACGAGTGCTCTTTTCTCAAAAGCAGAGTGTGTTTCTTGTAGGGTGAGCTAGAGTTTGTTTTCCAGTCCTAAATGGATTTGAATCACATGCAGTTTCTGGTACGAGGAGCAAGAGTTGTTTTCTGGTAAGGAAAGTCACTATTGTGCTCCCTTTGCCATACACAGTGCAAATAGCACTCGCGTCTGTTCCCAGCACGTACAGTGTATTCGACTGAAGAGGAGCTACTGTTCTTGTCAGTTTCCTAAGAAGAGTTGAACTAGATATGGTCCGTGTGTGTAGGAAGCACAGTTCTATTATTCTGAGCAAGCTCACTGTTCTGGCCCTACAGGAAACACAGTAGAGTAGAAGAGTGCTCTTTTCTCAAAAGCAGAGTGTGTTTCTTGTAAGGCTAGCTATCGTTTGTTTCCCAGTCAGAAACGAAGTTGAATCACATGCAGTTTTTGGTCCTACGAGCAAGAGTTGTTTTCTGGTAAGGAAGTAACTATTGTGCTCCTTTAGCCACACACAGTGCAAATAGCGCTCCTGTCTGCTCCCAGCAAGTACAGTGTATTGGAAAGAAGAGGAGCTACTGTTCTTGTCAGTTTCCTAAGCAGAGTTGAACTACATATGGTTCGTGTGTGTAGGAAGCACAGTTCTTTTGTTCTGAGCAAGCTCACTGTTTGGACCCCATAGGAAACACAGTAGAGTTGAAGAGTGCTCTTTTCTCTAAAGCAGAGTGTGTTTCTTGTAAGGCGAGCTAGCATTTGTTTCCCAGTCCTAAATGGAGTGGAATCACATGCACTTTCTGGTCCTACGAGCAAGAGTTGTTTTATGTTAAGAATAGTCACTATTGCGCTGCCATTGCCATACACAGGACAAATAGCACTGGAGTCTGTTCCCAGCAAGTACAGTGTATTGGACTGAAGAGGATCTACTGCTCTTGTCAGGTTCCTAAGCAGAATTGAACTAGATATGGCCGTGTGTGTAGGAAGCACAGTTTTTTTGTTCTGAGCAAGCTCACTGTTCGGACACCATAGGAAACACAGTAGAGTAGAGAAGTGCTTTTTTCTCAAAAGCAGAGGGTGTTTTTTGTAAGGCAAGCTAGCGTTTGTTTCCCAGTCCTAAATGGAGTTGAATCACATGCAGTTTCTGGTCCTACGAACAAGAGTTGTTTTCTGGTAAGGAAAGTCACATTGCGCTCCCATTGCCATACACAGTGCAAATAGCACTCGCGTCTGTTCCCAGCAAGTACAGTGTATTGGACTGAATAAGTGCTACTGTTCTTGTCAGTTTCCTAAGCAGAGTTGAAATAGATATGATCCGTGTGTGTAGGAAGCACAGTTCTTTTGTTCTGAGCAAGCTCACTGTTTGGAACCCATAGGAAACACAGTAGAGTAGAAGAGTGCTCTTTTCTCTAAAGCAAAGTGTGTTTCTTGTAAGGCGAGCTAGCGTTTGTTTCGCAGTCCTAAATGGAGTTGAATCCCATGCAGTTTTTGGTACTACGAGCAAGAGTTGTTTTCTGGTAAGAAGACTCACTATTGCGCTGCCATTGCCATACACAGGACAAATAGCACTGGCGTCTGTTCGCAGCAAGTACAGTGTATTGGACTGAAGAAGATCTACTGTTCTTGTCAGGTTCCTAAGCAGACTTGAACTAGACATGGCCGTGTGTGTAGGAAGCACAGTTTTTTTGTTCTGAGCAAGCTCACTGTTCGGACCCCATAGGGAACACAGTAGAGTAGAAGAGTGCTTTTTTCTCAAAAGCAGAGTGTGTTTCTTGTAAGGCGAGCTAGCGTTTGTTTTCCATTCCTAAATGGAGTTGAATAACATGCAGTTTCTGGTCCTACGAGCAAGAGTTTTTTTCTGGTAAGGAAAGTCACTATTGTGCTCTCATTATCATACACAGTGAAAATAGCCCTCCCGTCTGTTCCCAGCAAGTACAGTGTATTGGACTGAAGAGGAGCTACTGTTCTTCTCAGTTTCCTAAGCAGAGTTGAACTAGATATGGCCCGTGTGTGTAGGAAGCACAGTTCTTTTTTTCTGAGCAAACTCACTGTTTTGGCCCTATAGGAAACACAGTAGAGTAGAAGAGTGCTCTTTTCTCAAAAGGAGAGTGTGTTTCTTGTAAAGCGAGCTAGAGTTTGTTTCCCAGTCCCAAATGGAGTTGAGTCATATGCATTTTTTTGTCCAATGAGCAAGAGTTGTTTTCTGGTAAGATGAGTCACTATTGTGGTACATTTGCCATACACAGTGCAAATAGCACTGGCGTCTCTTCCCAGCAAGTACAGTGTATTGGACTGAAGAGGGTCTACTGTTCTTGTCTGTTTCCTGAGCAGAGTTGAACTAGATATGGCCCGTGTGTTTAGGAAACACAGTTCTTTTGTTCTGAGCAAGCTCACTGTTCTGGCCCTATAGGAAACACAGTAGAGTAGAAGCGTGCTCTTTTCTCAAATGCAGAGTGTGTTTCTTGTAAGGCGAGCTAGGGTTTGTTTCCCAGTCCTAAATGGAGTTGAATCACATGCAGTTTTTGGTCCTACAAGCAAGAGTTGTTTTCTGGTAAGGGAAGTCACTATTGTGCTCCCTTAGCCACACACAGTTCAAATAGCGCTCGCGTCTGCTCCCAGCAAGTACAGTGTATTGGAAAGAAGAGGAGCTTCTGTTCTTGTCAGTTTCCTAAGCAGAGTTGAACTAGATATGACCCGTGTGTGTAGTAAGCACAGTTCTTTTGTTCTGAGCAAGCTCACTGTTCGGACTCCATTGGAAACTCAGTAGAGTAGAAGAGTGCTCTTTGATCAAAAGCAGAGTGTGTTTCTTGTAGGGTGAGCTAGAGTTTGTTTCCCAGTCCAAAATGGATTTTAATCACATGCAGTTTCTGGTACTACGAGCAAGAGTTGTTTTCTGGTAAGAAGAGTCACTATTGTGCTCCCTTTGCCCTACACAGTGCAAATAGCACTCGCGTCGGTTCCCAGCACGTACAGTGTATTGGACTGAAGAGGAGATACTGTTCTTCTCAGTTTCCTAAGAAGAGTTGAACTAGATATGGCCCGTGTGTGTAGGAAGCACAGTTCTTTTTTTCTGAGCAAGCTCACTGTTCGGACACCATAGGAAACACAGTAGAGTAGAAAAGTGCTCTTTTCTCAAAAGCAAAGTGTGTTTCTTGTAAGGCAGCTAGCATTCGTTTCCCAGTCATAAATGGAGTTGAATCCCATGCAGTTTCTGGTCCTACGAGCAAGAG